>NW_020693775.1:0-3157 GCF_002925995.2 Terrapene triunguis
TCATCGAGTCCAGTCCCCTGCCCGCATGGCAGGACCAAATACTGTCTAGACCATCCCTGATAGACATTTATCTAACCTACTCTTAAATATCTCCAGAGATGGAGATTCCACAACCTCCCTAGGCAGTTTATTCCAGTGTTTAACCACCCTGACAGTTAGGAACTTTTTCCTAATGTCCAACCTAGACCTCCCTTGCTGCAGTTTAAGCCCATTGCTTCTTGTTCTATCCTCAGAGGCTAAGGTGAACAAGTTTTCTCCCTCCTCCTTATGACACCCTTTTAGATACCTGAAAACTGCTATCATGTCCCCTCTCAGTCTTCTCTTTTCCAAACTAAACAAACCCAATTCTTTCAGCCTTCCTTCATAGGTCATGTTCTCAAGACCTTTAATCATTCTTGTTGCTCTTCTCTGGACCCTTTCCAATTTCTCCACATCTTTCTTGAAATGCGGTGCCCAGAACTGGACACAATACTCCAGCTGAGGCCTAACCAGAGCAGAGTAGAGCGGAAGAATGACTTCTCGTGTCTTGCTCACAACTCACCTGTTAATACATCCCAGAATCACGTTTGCTTTTTTTGCAACAGCATCACACTGTTGACTCATATTTAGCTTGTGGTCCACTATAACCCCTAGATCCCTTTCTGCCGTACTCCTTCCTAGACAGTCTCTTCCCATTCTGTATGTGTGAAACTGATTTTTTCTTCCTAAGTGGAGCACTTTGCATTTGTCTTTGTTAAACTTCATCCTGTTTAACTCAGACCATTTCTCCAATTTGTCCAGATCATTTTGAATTATGACCCTGTCCTCCAAAGCAGTTGCAATCCATCCCAGTTTGGTATCATCCGCAAACTTAATAATTGTACTTTCTATACCAATATCTAAGTCGTTAATGAAGATATTGAACAGAGCTGGTCCCAAAACAGACCCCTGCGGAACCCCACTCGTTATGCCTTTCCAGCAGGATTGGGAACCATTAATAACAACTCTCTGAGTACGGTTATCCAGCCAGTTATGCACCCACCTTATAGTAGCCCCATCTAAATTGTATTTGCCTAGTTTATCGATAAGAATATCATGCGAGACCGTATCAAATGCCTTACTAAAGTCTAGGTATACCACATCCACAGCTTCTCCCTTATCCACAAGACTCGTTATCCTATCAAAGAAAGCTATCAGATAGGTTTGACACGATTTGTTCTTTACAAATCCATGCTGGCTATTCCCTATCACCTTACCACCTTCCAAGTGTTTGCAGATGATTTCCTTAATTACTTGCTCCATTATCTTCCCTGGCACAGAAGTTAAACTAACTGGTCTGTAGTTTCCTGGGTTGTTTTTATTTCCCTTTTTATAGATGGGCACTATATTTGCCCTTTTCCAGTCTTCTGGAATCTCTCCCGTCTCCCATGATTTTCCAAAGATAATAGCTAGAGGCTCAGATACCTCCTCTATTAGCTCCTTGAGTATTCTAGGATGCATTTCATCAGGCCCTGGTGACTTGCAGGCATCTAACTTTTCTAAGTGATTTTTAACTTGTTCTTTTTTTATTTTATCTGCTAAACCTACCCCCTTCCCATTAGCATTCACTAGGGTAGGCATTCCTTCAGACTTCTCGGTGAAGACCGAAACAAAGAAGTCATTAAGCATCTCTGCCATTTCCAAGTTTCCTGTTACTGTTTCTCCCTCTTCACTAAGCAGTGGGCCTACCCTGTCTTTGGTCTTCCTCTTGCTTCTAATGTATTGATAAAAAGTCTTCTTGTTCCCCTTTATTCCCTTAGCTAGTTTGAGCTCATTTTGTGCCTTTGCCTTTCTAATCTTGCCCCTGCATTCCTGTGTTGGAATTCACATGTTAAAGTGTTCCCTAACGTGAGAGTTCCACTTGTCACAAACTCATGCCTAGGCCAGCCTAGCATTTGCACAGGATTATTTAGTTCCTAGTGAATTATCTGTTACTCCTTGTCTCTGTGTTCATCTTTCCTTAAGGGGGATCCATTCTTTTGCGTAAATGGTCTTGACTGAAATGGATAGCTTTTTAATTTGAAAACTGTAACATAGTCTTAAATATGCACATACTACAATATATTTGTTAGAGGGCAGTCAATATCCTGTCTTGGAAAAGTGCAAACCCTTTGTGTCCCCAATTACTGTTTATTATATCTGTCTATATGTATAGTATGCACTTCCTGTGACAGGAGCCTTGTCTAGCATAGCCTGTATACTGTAACAATCACCTGTATGCCAATAAAGTACTGAGACCTACCTAACATGTAGGGTCTGCATATACCTTCCCTAGGACCTCAAGGTTCAAAATCTGTGAAGAAGAAAAAAGGGGCTGAGGGTATACTACTAAAGCAAGCCAGAGTATACAGGAGGAAGGGACTCAAAGATACTGATAGGAAAGGCAATAGATATTGCTGACAAAAGATTTTGGGTACAGATGAAAGAGGTGGGAGAGTATTAATGGATGAAACTGTTGGGTTCTGATTAGAATCCTGAGGCTACCCGTGGAAAAAAATAGTACTGTGCACAGCTGGAAGAGGTTCTTGGGAGAAGCCAGAGAGCACAGATGGCAGTCATTTGAGGACAGTGAAGATGGAAAAGGCCTGTGCTGAGAGGCCAAAATATATTGATAGAGGAGGCAAATGTGTATTATTGAGAGAGCCTAGAGTACACAAATGAGTAGCCGTGAGGTCAAGTTGGGAGTTCCTTTGGCTTAGGCCTCTAGAGACAGACCTCTGAAGTATTTGGGGAAAGGAAGTGGCCTTGGGAAGGTACATATTGTGAGTACTGGGATGGGTGGTTTAGGCTCACTCAGAACTAAAGGCTTTCCCTCTCAGCCAAGGGGGAGGAATCATTGAAGGCCTTAGGAAGGTAGTGGAAGGTTCAGGCACTATCCTTATGGACCGCCTTCATTCAGGGCCCTACACTACTGCCCCCAGGTGCAGGACAAGCAGAAGTTCCCCTTCAGTATTGAGACACCACCAGGGGAGCTCGTCTCAGGCAACAGGAAAAGGGCTGTGAACAAAGCTCATATTTGGCTGAATCTGGTTGCACAGAGGCATAGAAATATCAGTAGTGACAAGGCACAAACACAGGCTGTATGTCTACATGTGGAATGTACCTGATAGTTAATTTAACAGACTACTTTCAGTGATGC
>NW_020693776.1:0-5172 GCF_002925995.2 Terrapene triunguis
GGCTATGTCTACACTACAGAATTAGGTCGGATTTATAGAAGCCGGTTTTATAGAAACCGGTTGTATGCAGCCGATTGTGTGTGTCCCCACCTAAAATGCTCTAAGTGCATGAAGTCGGCGGACCGCGTCCACAGTACCGAGGCTAGCGTCGACTTCCGGCGCATTGCACTATGGTACCTATCCCACAGTTCCCGGAGCCTCCGGCGCCCATTGGAATTATGGGTTGAGATCGCAATGCCCGGATGATGCAAAGCAGTGCCGCGAGGGGTTCTGGGTACATTGCGTCAGGCCCCTCCCCCGCCGTCACAGCAACGGCAGACAATAGATTCGCGCCTTTTTACCTGGGTTACCTGTGCAGACAACATACCACGCCAAGCATTGAGCCCGCTCAGCTCAGCTCACCGTCACCATATGTCTTCCGGGTGCCGGCAACGTGGGACTGCATTGCTAAACAGCAGCAGCAGCTTACTGCCTTTTGGCGGTAGACGGTGCAGCATGACTGGTAGCCTTCATTGGCGATCTGGGTGCAGGCAGCCGTGGGGCTGGCAGCCGTAGGGCTGCATTGCACCAGCCCCTTGCCTTTTGGTAGAAGATGGTATATTACGACTGGTAACCGTCGTCATCGTACTGCAGTGGCTGTCGATCATGGGCACCCGGGCAGACAATGATGGTTATCAGTCGTAGTATGCTATTTTCTGCCAAGTGCCCAATATTGTCTGCTAAGCACCCAGAAGAGGCCGAGGGCTATCTGGGTGCTGGCAGACATGGGGCTGGCAGCCGTGGGGCTGCATTGCACCAGCCCCCTTGCCTTGATGATGATGGTTATCAGACGTAGTATGCGCAGGATGGGGCAACATTGCTACACAGCAGCAACCCCTTGCCTTTTGGGCAGTAGATAGTATATTACGACTGGTATCCATCGTTGTCATACTGCAGCGGGTATCAGATTGTGCAGTAGACCTGAAGGCTAACTGCCAAGCGCCCAGTATTTGCTGCCAAGCACCCAGAAAATGCCAAGGGCTATCAGTCATGCTGCACCGTCGTCTTAAGATGTAAAAAATAGATTTATTCTGTATTCATTTGCTTCCCCCCCTTCCTCCTGCTAAACCCAGGCTTTTGAGTTCAATCTTTGGGGGGGGGGGCATTCTGTGTGACAGTTGTTTGTGTTTCTCCCTGATGCAAAGCCACCTTTCTTGATTTTAATTCCCTGTACCTGTACGCCATGTCGTCACTCGCCCCTCCCTCCCTCCCTCTCTCCCTCCCTCCCTTCTTCCCCTGGTCCGTCAGATACTACTTTCGCGCCTTTTTTCAGACCAGACGCCATAGCCAGCACTGGGATCATGGAGCCCGCTCAGATCACCGCGGCAATTATGAGCACTATGAACACCACGCGCATTGTCCTGGAAAACATGCAGAGCCTCCTGGACATGCCAAAGCCAAACCAGGACCAGCTGAGGAGGAGGCGATTGCAGCGCGGCGACGATAGTGATGAGGAAATTGACATGGACCTCTCACAAGGCACAGGCCCCAGCAATGTGGAAATCCTGGTGTTACTGGGGCAGGTTCATGCCGTGGACCGCCGATTCTGGGCCCGGGAAACAAGCACAGAGTGGTGGGACCGCATCGTGTTGCAGGTCTGGGACGATGCCCAGTGGCTGCGAAACTTTCGCATGCGTAAGGGCACTTTCATGGAACTTTGTGACTTGCTTTCCCCTGCCCTGAAGCGCCAGAATACCAGGATGAGAGCAGCCCTCACAGTGGAGAAGCGAGTGGCGATAGCCCTGTGGAAGCTTGCAACGCCAGGCAGCTACCGGTCAGTTGGGAATCAATTTGGAGTGGGCAAATCTACTGTGGGGGCTGCTGTGATCCAAGTTGCCAGGGCAATGAGAGACCTGGTGATATCAAGGGTAGTGACTCTGGGAAACGTGCAGACCATAGTGGATGGCTTTGCTGCAATGGGATTCCCAAACTGTGGTGGGGCGATAGACGGAACCCATATCCCTATCTTGGCACCGGCGCACCAAGCCACCGACTACATAAACCGCAAGGGGTACTTTTCAATGCTGCTGCAAGCCCTGGTGGATCACAAGGGACGTTTCACCGACATCAACGTGGGCTGGCCGGGAAGAGTACATGATGCTCGCGTCTTCAGGCAGTCTCTTCTGTTTCGAAAGCTGGAGGAAGGGACTTTCTTCCCAGACCAGAAAATAACAGTTGGGGATGTTGAAATGCCTATCGTGATCCTTGGGGACCCAGCCTACCCCTTAATGCCATGGCTCATGAAGCCATACACAGGCAGCCTGGACAGCAGTCAGGACCTGTTCAACTACAGGCTGAGCAAGTGCCGAATGGTGGTGGAATGTGCATTTGGCCGTTTAAAAGCGCGCTGGCGCAGCTTACTGACTCGCTCAGACCTTAACGAAAAGAATCTCCCCATTGTTATTGCTACTTGCTGTGCGCTCCACAATATATGTGAAAGTAAGGGGGAGACATTTATGGCGGGGTGGGAGGTTGAGGCAAATCGCCTGGCCGCTGATTACGCGCAGCCAGACACCAGGGCGGTTAGAGGAGCACAGCAGGGCGCGGTGCGCATCAGAGAAGCGTTGAAAACCAGTTTTGTGACTGGCCAGGCTACGGAGTGAAACTTCTGTTTGTTGCTCCTTGATGAACCCTCTGCCCCTCCCCCACCACCCTGTTAACTCTACTTCCCTGCAAACCAACCACCCCACCCTCCCCTACTACCCTCCCCCCTTCGAGCACCACTTGCAGAGGCAATAAAGTCATTGTTGCTTCACATTCATGCATTCTTTATTAATTCAGCACACAACTAGGGGGATAATTGGAAAGGTAGCCCGGGATGGGTGGGGGAGGAGAGAAGGAAAAGGACACACTCCAATTTAAAACTTTAAAACTTATTGATATGGAAATCATCTAGGGTGGAGTGAGTGGGTGGCCGAAGGCCCCCCCACCGTGTTCTTGGGCGTCTGGGTGAGGAGGCAATGGGACTTGGGGAGGATGGCTGCTGGTTACAGAGGGGCTGTAGCGGCGGTCTCTGCTCCTGCTGCCTTTCCTGCAGCTCAACCATACGCAGGAGCATATCACTTTGATGCTCCAGCAGCCGGAGCATCGACTCTTGCTTTCTGATTACAAGTTGACGCCACCTCTCCTCTTCAGCCCGCGTTTCAGCACGCAACTTCTCATCTTCAGCACGCCACCTCTCCTCTCGCTCATATTGGGCTTTTTTAAAATCAGTCATTGACTGCCTCCACGCATTCAGCTGTGCTCTGTCAGCGTGGGAGGCAGTCTGAAGTTCAGTAAACATTTCGTCACGCGTCCTTCGCTTCCTTCTTCGAATATTCACTAGCCTCTGCGAAGGAGTAAGATTTGCAGCTGGTGGAGAAGGGAGAGGTTGTTAAAAAAGATACATTTTAGAGAACAATGGGTAGACTCTTTCACGTTAGATTTTGCTGTTCACAACATCACACAGCACATGTGCTTTCGTTACAAGGTCGCATTTTTCCTCTTATATTGAGAGTCTCCTGGTTTGGTGTGAGAGATCACTCACGCAGTGCCAGGACACAGATTTCAGCTTGCAGGCAGCCATGGTAAGACATATAGTCTTTGGGCTTTTTTAACCTTCTTAACATGTGGGGATGGTTTCAAACAGTTCTGCCCTCATTTCCCATACCAAGCACCCGTGCCATTTAAAATGGGTTTGCAATGTAAAAGGAGGGGCTGCGATTTCAGGTTTAACATGCAGCACAAACCCAACTAACTCCCCTCCCCCTCACACCCAATTCTCTGGGATGGTCACTTCACCCCTCCCCCCCACCGCGTGGTTAACAGCGGGGAATATTTCTGTTCAGCAGACCAGGAAGGGGCACCTCTGAATGTCCCCTTAATAAAATTGCCCCATTTTAACCAGGTGACCGTGAATGATATCACTCTCCTGAGGATAACAAAGAGCGATAAGGAATGGATGTTGTCTGCATGCCAGCAAACACCGGGACCATACGCTGCCATGCTTTGTTATGCAATGATTCCAGACTACGTGCTACTGGCCTGGCGTGGTAAAGTGTCCTACCATGGCGGACGGGATAAGGCAGCCCTCCCCAGAAACCTTTTGCAAAGGCTTTGGGATTACATGAAGGAGAGCTTTCTGGAGATGTCCCTGGAGGATTTCCGCTCCATCCCCATACACGTTAACAGACTTTTCCAGTAGCTGTACTGGCCGCGATTGCCAGGGCAAATTAATCATTAATCATTAAACACGCTTGTTTTTAAACCATGTGTAATATTTACAAAGGTACACTCACCAGAGGTCCCCTGTGTGCCCTCAGGGTCTTGGGTCAGTTCGGGGGTTACTGTTTCCAGGTCCAGGGTGACAAACATATCCTGGCTGTTGGGGTAACTGGTTTCTCCGCTTCCTTGCTGCTGTGAGCTATCTATGTTCTCTCCATCCTCATCTTCCTCGTCCGCCGAACCCGCTTCCCCGTTTGCAGAGAGGGACTCATAGAACACGCTTGGGCTAGTGGTGGCTGCACGCCCTAGAATGGCATGCAGCTCCGCGTAGTAGCGGCATGTTTGCGGCTCTGCCCCGGACCTTCCGTTTGCGTCTCTGACTTTGTGGTAGGCTTGCCTTAGCTCCTTAATTTTCACGCGGCACTGCCGCGCGTCCCTGTTATGGCCTCTGTCCTTCATGGCCTTGGAGATCTTTTCTAATGTTTTGCCGTTTCTTTTACTGTTTCGGAGTTCGGCGAGCACTGCTTCATCTCCCCAGATGGCGATCAGATCCTGTACCTCCCGTTCGGTCCAGGCTGGAGCTCTTCTGCGATCCTGGGACTGGGACTGGGACTCCATCATGGTTACCTGTGCTGATGAGCTCTGCATGGTCACCTGTGCTCTCCACGCTGAGCAAACAGGAAATGAAATTCAAACGTTCGCGGGGCTTTTCCTGTCTACCTGGCCAGTGCATCTGAGATGAGAGTGCTGTCCAGAGCGGTCACAATGAAGCACTGTGGGATAGCTCCCGGAGGCCAGTAATGTCGAATTCCGTCCACACTAACCCAATTCCGACCCCCTAAGGTCGATTTTATCGCTAATCCCCTTGTCGAGGTGGTGTTAGGAAACCGGTTTAAAGGGCCCTTTAAGTCGACAGAAAGGGCTTCGTAG
>NW_020693777.1:0-10448 GCF_002925995.2 Terrapene triunguis
TACTCAAGGAGCTAATAGAGGAGGTATCTGAGCCTCTAGCTATTATCTTTGGAAAATCATGGGAGACGGGAGAGATTCCAGAAGACTGGAAAAGGGCAAATATAGTGCCCATCTATAAAAAGGGAAATAAAAACAACCCAGGAAACTACAGACCAGTTAGTTTAACTTCTGTGCCAGGGAAGATAATGGAGCAAGTAATTAAGGAAATCATCTGCAAACACTTGGAAGGTGGTAAGGTGATAGGGAACAGCCAGCATGGATTTGTAAAGAACAAATCATGTCAAACCAATCTGATAGCTTTCTTTGATAGGATAACGAGTCTTGTGGATAAGGGAGAAGCTGTGGATGTGGTATACCTAGACTTTAGTAAGGCATTTGATACAGTCTCGCATGATATTCTTATCGATAAACTAGGCAAATACAATTTAGATGGGGCTACTATAAGGTGGGTGCATAACTGGCTGGATAACCGTACTCAGAGAGTTGTTATTAATGGTTCCCAATCCTGCTGGAAAGGCATAACAAGTGGGGTTCCGCAGGGGTCTGTTTTGGGACCGGTTCTGTTCAATATCTTCATTAACGACTTAGATATTGGCATAGAAAGTACGATTATTAAGTTTGCGGATGATACCAAACTGGGAGGGATTGCAACTGCTTTGGAGGACAGGGTCATAATTCAAAATGATCTGGACAAATTGGAGAAATGGTCTGAGTTAAACAGGATGAAGTTTAACAAAGACAAATGCAAAGTGCTCCACTTAGGAAGAAAAAATCAGTTTCACACATACAGAATGGGAAGAGACTGTCTAGGAAGGAGTACGGCAGAAAGGGATCTAGGGGTTATAGTGGACCACAGGCTAAATATGAGTCAACAGTGTGATGCTGTTGCAAAGAAAGCAAACATGATTCTGGGATGTATTAACGGGTGTGTTGTGAACAAGACACGAGAAGTCATTCTTCCGCTCTACTCTGCTCTGGTTAGGCCTCAGCTGGAGTATTGTGTCCAGTTCTGGGCACCACATTTCAAGAAAGATGTGGAGAAATTGGAAAGGGTCCAGAGAAGGGCAACAAGAATGATTAAAGGTCTTGAGAACATGACCTATGAAGGAAGGCTGAAAGAATTGGGTTTGTTTAGTTTGGAAAAGAGAAGACTGAGAGGGGACATGATAGCAGTTTTCAGGTATCTAAAAGGGTGTCATAAGGAGGAGGGAGAAAACTTGTTCACCTTAGCCTCTAAGGATAGAACAAGAAGCAATGGGCTTAAACTGCAGCAAGGGAGGTCTAGGTTGGACATTAGGAAAAAGTTCCTAACTGTCAGGGTGGTTAAACACTGGAATAAATTGCCTAGGGAGGTTGTGGAATCTCCATCTCTGGAGATATTTAAGAGTAGGTTAGATAAATGTCTATCAGGGATGGTCTAGACAGTATTTGGTCCTGCCATGCGGGCAGGGGACTGGACTCGATGACCTCTCGAGGTCCCTTCCAGTCCTAGAATCTATGAATCTATGAATAAGACAGGTAAAAGCAGGATTTTTCTTCTGCATAGTAAAGTTTCAAAGCTGTATTAAGCCCATGTTCAGTTTTAAACTTTTGAAAGAACCAGAATGTTTTGTTCAGAGTTATGCAGAGTTAGGAACAACCTCCACTCCCGAGGTGATTGTAACTCTGAGGTTCTACTGTATTGGCATTAGGGTGGCACCTAGACCGAGATGTGCCAGGTGCTGTACAGACCCTGACTGAGATCCTAGAATCATAGAACTGGAAGGGACCTCGAGAGGTCATCTAGTCCAGTCCCCTGACAGGTGTTTGTCTAACCTGCTCTTAAAAATCCCCAATGATGGAGATTCCACATCCTCCCTGGGCAATTTATTCCAGTGCTTAACCACCCTGACAATTCGGAATTTTTTCCTAATGTCCAACCTAAACCTCCCTTGCTGCAATTTAAGCCCATTGCTTCTTGTCCTATCCTCAGAGGTTAAGAACACCATTTTCCCCCTCCTTGTAACAACCTTTTACATACTTGAAAACTGTTATCATGTCCCCTCTCAGTCTTCTCTTTTCCACACTACACAAACCCAAACTGGCCCTGCCCCATTGTGCCAGGCGCTGCCCAGACCCCAACCGAGATCAGGGTCCCCCCATTGTGCTGGGCACCGCAGAGACCCCGACCAAGATCAGGGTCCCCCCATTGTGCCAAGCCTTGCACTAACCCCGACCAAGATCAGGGCCCCATTTTGCTGGGCGCTGCTAAGACCCTGTCTGAGATCAGGGACCCCATTGTGCCAGGCCTTGCACTGACCCACAATCCCTGCCCCAAAGAGCATCCAGTTCAAACAGACAGAGGAAGAAACATTCTTCTTATTGTACAGATGGGGAAACTGAGGCCCAGAGAGATTGTTCCTAAGTGGTTTGGGTGCCCAGTTCCCATCAGCACTGTATGAAAGTCCCAGTTCCAGGGACTGGCCCAAAATCTGCACAGGAAGCCTGGGAAGAGCTGGGAAATGGTCCCAGATTTCTTGGGTCCCAGCCCTGTGCCTTAGGCCTGAGACCAACCTCCCTGTCTGGGGCTTGGCTTGACAGTGGGATCCCAAAAAAGCCTGAGGGGCCCCATCCACACTCAGGAGAGGCTACAGGTTTCCTATAGCCCCCTTGGCCCAAGCAGGATCATAGAATCATAGAATCATAGAATATCAGGGTTGGAAGGGACCTCAAGAGGTCATCTAGTCCAACCCCCTGCTCAAAGCAGTACCAATTCCCAACTAAATCATCCCAGCCAGGGCTTTGTCAAGCCGGGCCTTAAAAACCTCCAAGGAAGGAGACTCCACCACCTCCCTAGGTAACGCATTCCAGTGCTTCACCACCCTCCTAGTGAAATAGTGTTTCCTAATATCCAACCTGGACCTCCCCCACTGCAACTTGAGACCATTGCTCCTTGTTCTGATTGCTCCCCATCCCTGATCCGGGGGAGACCCTCACTGATGCCCACAGGTCCCTCTGCCAAGTGAGGGCGCCACTCCCCAGGTTCCACTTCCTTCCCCACACTCACCAGCCTGAGCCCCAGGAGGCAGGAGAAAGGCCAAGGGTAGCAGGACCAGCATGAAGAGCTGCATTGTCTGAACCATCCACGGACAGACACGGAGCCTCTGCCTTAGCCCCGGGGGTTATATGGACCAGGCAGGGTCTGGGACGGCCTGGCCTGGGAACCACAGAGGCATGTACACTCCTGCCCGGAAACTTCTACCCCGGATGGGCCAGGAGCAGAGACACCCATTGGGGAAGCCTCCAGCCACAGCTGTGCCCACATCAGGGAGGGGGGGTTCCTCCCTGCCCTGGTGTCCACACAGCCTGGCTGTGGATGTGGTTAACACTGCCCTCACCCTACTACAGGTGTAAAAAACACCCCTGGCCTTCTCTGCACCTAGATACCCAGACCCACAGATTTCAAGGCCTGGAGGGACCATGGTGACCTCCCAGCCTGACCCCCTGGGCACCCCAGAGTCAGAACCCACCCAGCGACTCCTGCTTCCACCATGGCCCCAGTTCCTCTGGCTCCCTGGTCAAAGTTTGCACCTTAACACATCACTGTTATTTGCAATAGGGTGGCACCTAGACTGAGATCAGGGCCCCCATTGTGCTGAGCGCTGCTCAGACCCACAATCCCTGCCCCAAAGAGTGTCCAGTTCAAAAAGACACAGGCAGAAACATTCTTCTTATTGTACAGATGGGGAAACTGAAGCACAGGGAGATTGTTCCTAAATCTGTTTAAGGGGGTCGGGTGCTCCGTTCCCATCAGCACTCCATGAAAATCCCAGCCCTGGAGACTGGCCCATGAAATCCACAGGGAGCCTGGGCTGAGCTGGGAACTGGTCCCAGATTTCTTGGGTCCCAGCCCCGTGGCCAGCCTGTCTGAGGCATGGATTGGCGGAGGGGTCCCACAGGAGCATGTGGGAACTGGGCCACCCAACTGCTCGGGCTGCTCTGAGAGCCCCAGCCTCACTCACTCCCTGTCAGTGGAGGTGCCGTCCCCCTGGGGGGATTCACATACACAGAGAAGGGAGTATCAGTGGTCTAGCATCCTCCATCCCACCTCCCGCAGGGGCCAGTCTTGAATTCCCCAGCCAACCCCCCAATGGCCTTGGATTCCATTTGGTGACCCGTACTATAGTTACATGCAGGATCCAGATAGCAGGTGGGTCCAGCACTGGCAGGATGGGGCAATGGGTCTAGAAACTAATGGTGGTGTTCTAAATGGATCAAGAATGGATGGACATGGGTGTGGATCAATCTAGACTGGAATTGTTTGATCAAGATGAATCCTGAATTGACCTAAATGGAATCAGCAACATATTTGTGCATCTGCTTTGCTCAAGCAGGGACCTCTAATACTTTGGGAATGGCTCTAGATAGGCAATGGTGGGTTGGCATGGGGATGTGTGGATCCCATCTCCCATCTGTCAGACATGCTAAGTCTATGAGCAGCGTCCCAAGCAAAGTAGTGGAATTGCTGAGATGGGACCCCATCAGTAGAGATACTAAGGGAGAGCGATATAACTGATACCAATCAATATGGTTCCATGGAAAACAGGCCTTGTTAAATGAAGACAATGTTGTTCGTTGACAACATTACAAGGCTGGTTGATAGAGGTGACCATGCTGAGGGAAGAGATAGATTTGGACTCCTGGAAGACATTTGCTGAAGTGCCACATGACTTTCTCATTGAGACACTGTAATATCAACATGTTTTAATCTAGGTGAAATGGATTAGAAACTGGTTTGCCGACTGTGTGCAAAATGCAGTGTTGAATGGGGAATGAAATTTATCACAGTCCTGTAAGAGGGGTGAACATAGGGGTACAGACTGTCACAGACCCCTAGATACCACCCACTGAGTCCCCATCCCTAAGACTCCCTCATTTATCCCAAACCCCCGGGGGGGGCTGATTTCATCTGTACTCACCAGCTTGACCCCTGTGGGGCAGGAGAAAGGTCGTGGGGAGCAGGAGCAAGATCTGTACCTGCATGTTCAGAGTCAGTTCAGGGAGCGGTGGCAGGAAACCTCAGGGTCACCCACACACTCATCCAAATGCAGAGCTCAGGAGTCTCAGTTTCCAACCACAGCCAACCACACAGGCTGTGGGGAAGGACAGAGCATGCAACAGCCCAGCAGCTGGGGATCCTCCAAAGCTGGCTGGAAACTGCATGGCTGGGTTGCTGCAGAGCTGGATGGATGTTGCCCAACTGGGGAGGCTACAAAGCTGGCTCCCTGCAATTCTGCATGGAGAAGACCCTGCTGGGGATGTGTCTAGCAGGATCCAGGAGTACTCTGGATGGAGGCTCACATCAGTGCTTCTTGGCACATCTGGGACTCTTACTCATCTGCCCCACCCTCACTTAGCTCCCTGCCCGTGTCTCTGTGGAGGGGGCTGTGGGTGACACTGATTGATCTCAGTGGTGGGGAACGCGGCCCTTTGATCTTTCTCATGGTGGCCCAGCCATGAGCAGGGTGGGGCTGCACAGACCAGCCATTGGCCTCGATCACAGCAACAACGGCAAGAGCGCTTCTTGATGGGCATTTCTACACTAGAATCTTAAGTCAACCTAGGTTAGGTCAATTTACAGTCACAGTAGTTATTCCTGTGGCTGATGTCAGCACTACCTTCCAGAGCCCGGGATAGAACTCAAGAGTCCTGGTTCCCAATCCCCCACCGCTCCTACCTAGATACCCTATTCCTCTCCGAGCTGGGGAGAGAAACCAGGAGTCCTGTCCCTCAGCCCCCTGTGACCCAGAGGCCCCATTTGGTGCCAATCACTGAAGTATTTACTGTCCTTCACAAGCCATTCAGGTTTCAGACCTGACAAACTCACTACACCTAAGACATCATTTCCCTGGGGCTAACCCACATCATAGCAAGGATCTTTGAAAGTATAAAAGAGGGGAAGGAACATCATCACTTGGTCTCTCTCCCCCTGCCCTCCCATCTCAACACCTAGAATCATGTCAGAAAGACAAAGGCCTTTGAGCAGGGGAAATTTGGTCCCAAGCTGGAAAAGAGTCCAGTCTGTGTATTGAGGAGCTGTAACCTGCTTGTACCATCAGTCAGGGTGAGAAAAGCTGTTTGATTTAAATCCTGATTAGACTAAAAGTATAGAATATAGAAGGCGTATTTACCTATTTATTTCTTCTCTGACCTTTATGCCTCCCACTTTATAATGACTTCAAATCGATCTTTCTGTAGTTAATCAATCTGCCTTGTATTTTACCTAACACAGGGTGTTTTGATTGAGGTGCTTGAGAAATCTGAGCTCAGTTTACACAGGTTGGTGTGTGTCCTCTCCACATCGAAGGAGAGGCAAACTGGGCAATGAGCTTACACTGGCCAGACTTCTGACCAGTGCAAGACGGTACAGCTCTGGGGGGCAAGGCTGGGGAGCTGGGGTGAATTGGCTAGAGCCGCCATATTGATGGTTCATGAGTGGCTGAGAGAGCATTCATGTAACTCAGCTGCGTATGTCCTGGTCTGTGGATGTCTGTGTAAATGCAGGGCCTGTCAGAGGCTTGTAGCTTGACATCAGCATCATAGTGTGAGAGGCAGCCCAGGCTGGTGTGTTTGGAGGGCTCAGCGGTCCCACAGGCCAGGTTGCACCCCAGGGTCCCCATCACAGTGGCGCATCGAGCAGGGTGAAATGCACAGCTTGTTGTCCCGAGTGAGATTTGCACTTCACACACTGGTGTGGAGATTTTTAAGTGAGACTTTAAGTGTGGACGCTAGAAAAGCCAAAGAGAAGGTTACCAGTTTATTATTTTCTGTTTGCTTATTTGGGGGAAAGGAAATAGGGACAGGAAAAGCAGAATGATGGGCGAAAGTGATGCAGTTGCAAAGCTGGAGCTGTACAGACTGCAGGGGGCAGACACAGAGAAAGAACATCAGCAAATCTTGGCGCTAAGGGAACTGGAAATAGGGGCTGAGAAGCAAGCTGAGGAGTTAGCACATCAGCGAGCCCTAGAGCTAAAAACCCGGGAGGCTGAGGAAAGAGAGAGCAAAGGCACCAACTGGCTCTGGCAGACAAGCAGAACCAGAACCCCCCGACACCGCTGATTCCCACCTCTCCAACAATCCACACATGGGAACAATTGTGTCCTGCATACAAAGAGACAGCATTTCCCAAGCATATGTGAAGATGATGTGAAACAGTGTCTATGGGACAAACATGTGAAAACTGTGGATGAGACAGTGTCTCTAACTGATGCCTTTGAGGAGACCCAGGCATCTATTGATAGTAAATCACAGAAAGAGGGGTTTAAACATGGTGAGAAGCAGGGTTCCCATTTCACCCCTGGGAAAAAGGAGGGTGGCTGGGAGGCTGGGCACTCACCTCCCCCAAACCATTCCTCTAATCCCCATCCCAAATATCTTGTGAAAACAGAAGACCAAAAAGGTGCTATCACTGTAATTCCTCCGATCACCTGAGGGATAAATGCCCTGTGCTGGGAGGAAGCAGGCAGCAAATAGGCCATGCTAATTCTGCTGTTCTCAATGCAGAAACCTCTCAGGCGATTGAGACTTATCATATTGATTTTGTGGGATTAGCCTCTGTGGAACCAAGTATAGAGCACATAAAGGTTGCTAAGATTAATGGCAAGGAATACGTAGGACAGAAGGACACTGGTGTTGAAATGTCCCTGATTAAGCAGAGTGTAATTCAAAAAGATGACATATTGCCAGAACAAAGGGCAGAGATTTTATTAATAGGAGGTTAAGTGATAGAACTGATGGTTTAGAAAGTGTATTAACAGTGGGAATAGTAGACCATATTCCTGTTGACGTGTGTTGGGAATGATTTTTTCCACATAGTCCAGGTTGTTAAGGTGTTTTCCCGCAGCAAGAAGGAGTATTATGCTCGGACCCCTGAGGGAAAGGGTAAAGTCCCAGGAACTGGTGAGGGAAAGAGGGAAAGTCTCTTCGATTCCTCTCAGCAAGGAGAAGCAGCATGCTCCCAAGTGTGGGGGAGGTAGAGACCGAGTCCTGCACTGTGGCTGAAAGCAACACCTCTGCAGGAAGGAAACAGGGTGGGGTGCCTGTCAGTGACAGAACTGTCCAGGTTGTTAGCTGACAACACATTGCTCCTGAACAAGGGCCAGAGAGTATAGAGCGATGTGTCCTAGAGGGGATCCTAGGAGAAGAAACTGGGGAAGGAATAGTGAAGATACATGAATGTCTCCACACTGGTCACTTGGGAGAGGATGCCCAGGACAGAATGGCTGAGTCAGCATCTGTACACACTCAGCCTGTGACTCAGGTTCTGAGAGAGAACTGTGTAACCGATCTCTTTGGGGGGAGCAATCACACAGCTGGCCTCTTGGGGATACAGAAAGGGGTGACGGATGGTACCCCAATTCAGGTCACAGTTTTTCTGGATGCTGTTCCTGATATGCTTGTGAGAAGTAACTGTATATCTTTAAGACAGGATGCAGATCCTACTGAAGAAATGGTTGTCTGTGAGAATCCAAATGACCCAGTCAGCAGTGGCTCCAGGCACCCACACTCCAATTCAGCCCCAAAGATACCATTAGATTGAGGACCCACACTGAAGGGGACACTGAAGGGAAAACCAAAGGGAAAGAAAAACCAGTAATTGAACACATGCTTAGGTTCAGGGAGAAGTTGAAAGACACAATGGGTACTGAAGAAACCAGACTGTCTAAACAAAAGGCACGGTATGACAAAGATACTTGTAAATGCCAACCTGTGATAAGGGGTTTGGTGTTACTGTTAAATCTCACGATAAAAAGTTTAATACTAATGATAAACCTTATGACAAAGAATCTGGTATTGATGGTAAATCCTATGAAAAGATGTAACATGCATGATTTTTGGGAAAAGCTGGGACATGCTAAGAATGGTAAAATTAGAACACACTCAGTGTTAAGAAGCCCTATGGTAATGCTGCTTCTCAGCTAATACCTGTAATTGGGCTTGAAGCTTGTCACAGCAGAGAAACCATAAAAAACCTGGTCTTCTGTGTGGAAGAGGAAACTGAGGCATGTCACCTCATGGCATTGATGGCTACATGCCAAGATACCTACACTCTAGAAAACATTAATATCTGCATTGAGTTAACGATGCTGCACACATACTAAGAGATGGTTTCTAGTAACCCAGAGAAGGTACACTGGCTAGCTTTTGAGATCTCTGGACTGATCTACAAAGTGCTAAAAGGTAAACAGAACTTTGCAAGAGCTCATGTGGTTAACACGAAAATGTTTAGCAACATGTGGGAATTGTATGGTCAAAACCTGAAGAGGATCTTGGGACCACTTCCTCCACATTAGTCAGTGACTAAGCGGGGACGTGTGACACTCTGTACCTCAACTGTCAAGAATTATGATATGTTTGTACAAAGTCTGCCTGTGAGGAATCATTTTAAATGTCTTGATCTGCTAAACATTAATATCCTGTTGATTTGTATGTTGTGACGGAGTCACAGGTCCGATGCTCTGGAACTGCTCGGTATGAAGCTAGTCAGGACTCTGGGTAGCGTGACTCCCCTCGGGGCAGGCTGTCCAGGGCAAAAAAGCCTCCTTGGCTACAGCCTTCCTGGTCTGACCTCAGAGATTCAGCATCCCTGTTCACACCTCACACTGCCCTTTGGCGGATCCACCTGGACGGGATCTGTGGGGAAGCCAGGGGGCCCTGCACCCCAACTCCGCAGTCAGTTGTGACTCTCAGCCATCATGTAAGACAGAAGTTTTATTAGTCGACAGGAACACAGCGTAGAACAGAGCTTGTTAGCACAGAAATCAGTGACTTTCAGCCAAGTCCATCTTGGGGGGACCCCAGACTGGAAACCCTGGACTCCCCACTCTGAGTCCCAAACAGGAGACTGCCCAGCTTCCAGTGACCTGACCTCCAACACGCCCATTGCCTCTCCTCCTGGTCTTTGTCTCGCTTCCCAGGCAAAGTGTCACCTAGTCACATCCCCCTCCTGTGTCTCAGGTTACGAAGGGCACCGTCCATCACTTATGTACAGGGAGGTGGAGCCACCTCACCTGCCCCGGAGGGTCTCAGCAAAATCACACACCCTTATTTCCACCACCTAGGCATTGGTGCAATACACAGGGGAACTGAGGCATTCACAGTATTCATGCATAACAGTAAGACTCATATAGGCTCACGTACAATATAATAAGAGGGGGAAATCCACTTTGTCACATATGTGCTAGCATTATAAGTGAAGTTATGAAGTATTGCTGTATGTGTTACTGAAATATGTTGTGAATTTGGGAGCATCCACTACCAGCCTTTCAGTTACAACAAAGGAGTAGCCATCAATAGCGAGACGGTGTTAATGGCTCATCAACACACAATCCACTATCCCAGAGGCTTCTAGGAGAAGGCACATACACCATGGGGGCCGACTAACCCACATCACAGCAAAGATCTTTCCA
>NW_020693778.1:0-7448 GCF_002925995.2 Terrapene triunguis
GTTTTGGGGGGAGTGGAGAAGAGGTGTGAGCAGCAGCAAGTGGGCGGAGGGGGACCTGTGAGGAGGGGGCAAGAGTAGAGCTCTGCGCGGATATAAATTGGTATCCGCGGAGCTGTAGGGCTCTATTAGGAACTGCAGAGGTGAAAGCAGCAACGTGTTGGGCCGGCACCGGCAGCTCCTCCAATGTGTCTAACGCCCCCAGCCCGGCCCACTTGGGCGGGCACCACACTTACTGGAAGCTGTCCCTGGTCACGCTAGTGTGTAGAAGTGGCTCGCATGCCCCCAGACAGGAGTCCCTTCCACGCATGAGTGGTGGGGAGCTTTGGAGGAAGGAGCAGAGTGGGAACCGTCCTCGGGGTGCAGCATGAGTGGAACGTTGGCAGGGCCTCGAGGGGAGGAGGCTGAGTGGGGGCAGAGTAGGGGGCGTGGCCCCCACTTTTAGGGAGCTTCCGGCACTCCTGCCCAGCCTCCCCAAAGGCAGATCATGTGCTGCCCCTGTGTATTCTATAATAATATTTTCCATAATGGCAAACTAAGCCCTGAATAATCTGTTCCTGAATCCCTTATTTAGTCAAAATTCTCATTGGCTTCTTGGGATTTGTCTGAGAAAGGTAATGCAGCGTTGGTACCAGTACAGGATATCATTTTTAATAATGTATGTTTCCATTTATACTATTGTTATATATAAAGAACCTTTTTACTCTCATTAGGCACCAAGGGGGCTATATCCTCTATTTCTGAGGCAGGGTGAGTATCCTGTGATACAGTGGACTCTAGGGCAAAGACTAATATTTGCACTAAGCAGCGGAATAAATAGGCATGCAGAACTTGTGTTAGGCCTGGTCTACACTACGAGTTTAGGTCGACTTTAGCCGCGTTAAATCGACTTAAGCCTGGACACGTTTACACTACGAAGCCCTTTCTGTCGACTTAAAGGGCCCTTTAAACCGGTTTCCTAACACCACCTCGACAAGGGGATTAGCGATAAAATCGGCCTTAGGGGGTCGGAATTGGGTTAGTGTGGACGGAATTCGACATTACTGGCCTCCGGGAGCTATCCCACAGTGCTTCATTGTGACCGCTCTGGACAGCACTCTCATCTCAGATGCACTGGCCAGGTAGACAGGAAAAGCCCCGCGAACGTTTGAATTTCATTTCCTGTTTGCTCAGCGTGGAGAGCACAGGTGACCATGCAGAGCCCATCAGCACAGGTAACCATGATGGAGTCCCAGTCCCAGTCCCAGGATCGCAGAAGAGGTCCAGCCTGGACCGAACGGGAGGTACAGGATCTGATCGCCATCTGGGGAGATGAAGCAGTGCTCGCCGAACTCCGAAACAGTAAAAGAAACGGCAAAACATTAGAAAAGATCTCCAAGGCCATGAAGGACAGAGGCCATAACAGGGACGCGCGGCAGTGCCGCGTGAAAATTAAGGAGCTAAGGCAAGCCTACCACAAAGTCAGAGACGCAAACGGAAGGTCCGGGGCAGAGCCGCAAACATGCCGCTACTACGCGGAGCTGCATGCCATTCTAGGGCGTGCAGCCACCACTAGCCCAAGCGTGTTCTATGAGTCCCTCTCTGCAAACGGGGAAGCGGGTTCGGCGGACGAGGAAGATGAGGATGGAGAGAACATAGATAGCTCACAGCAGCAAGGAAGCGGAGAAACCAGTTACCCCAACAGCCAGGATATGTTTGTCACCCTGGACCTGGAAACAGTAACCCCCGAACTGACCCAAGACCCTGAGGGCACACAGGGGACCTCTGGTGAGTGTACCTTTGTAAATATTACACATGGTTTAAAAACAAGCGTGTTTAATGATTAATGATTAATTTGCCCTGGCAATCGCGGCCAGTACAGCTACTGGAAAAGTCTGTTAACGTGTATGGGGATGGAGCGGAAATCCTCCAGGGACATCTCCAGAAAGCTCTCCTTCATGTACTCCCAAAGCCTTTGCAAAAGGTTTCTGGGGAGGGCTGCCTTATCCCGTCCGCCATGGTAGGACACTTTACCACGCCAGGCCAGTAGCACGTAGTCTGGAATCATTGCATAACAAAGCATGGCAGCGTATGGTCCCGGTGTTTGCTGGCATGCAGACAACATCCATTCCTTATCGCTCTTTGTTATCCTCAGGAGAGTGATATCATTCACGGTCACCTGGTTAAAATGGGGCAATTTTATTAAGGGGACATTCAGAGGTGCCCCTTCCTGGTCTGCTGAACAGAAATATTCCCCGCTGTTAACCACGCGGTGGGGGGGAGGGGTGAAGTGACCATCCCAGAGAATTGGGTGTGAGGGGGAGGGGAGTTAGTTGGGTTTGTGCTGCATGTTAAACCTGAAATCGCAGCCCCTCCTTTTACATTGCAAACCCATTTTAAATGGCACGGGTGCTTGGTATGGGAAATGAGGGCAGAACTGTTTGAAACCATCCCCACATGTTAAGAAGGTTAAAAAAGCCCAAAGACTATATGTCTTACCATGGCTGCCTGCAAGCTGAAATCTGTGTCCTGGCACTGCGTGAGTGATCTCTCACACCAAACCAGGAGACTCTCAATATAAGAGGAAAAATGCGACCTTGTAACGAAAGCACATGTGCTGTGTGATGTTGTGAACAGCAAAAATCTAACGTGAAAGAGTCTACCCATTGTTCTCTAAAATGTATCTTTTTTAACAACCTCTCCCTTCTCCACCAGCTGCAAATCTTACTCCTTCGCAGAGGCTAGTGAATATTCGAAGAAGGAAGCGAAGGACACGTGACGAAATGTTTACTGAACTTCAGACTGCCTCCCACGCTGACAGAGCACAGCTGAATGCGTGGAGGCAGTCAATGACTGATTTTAAAAAAGCCCAATATGAGCGAGAGGAGAGGTGGCGTGCTGAATCGCGGGCTGAAGAGGAGAAGTTGCGTGCTGAAACGCGGGCTGAAGAGGAGAGGTGGCGTCAACTTGTAATCAGAAAGCAAGAGTCGATGCTCCGGCTGCTGGAGCATCAAAGTGATATGCTCCTGCGTATGGTTGAGCTGCAGGAAAGGCAGCAGGAGCAGAGACCGCCGCTACAGCCCCTCTGTAACCAGCAGCCCTCCTCCCCAAGTCCCATTGCCTCCTCACCCAGACGCCCAAGAACACGGTGGGGGGGCCTTCGGCCACCCACTCACTCCACCCTAGATGATTTCCAGTGCAATAAGTTTTAAAGTTTTAAATTGGAGTGTGTCCTTTTCCTTCCCTCCTCCCCCACCCATCCCGGGCTACCTTTCCAATTATCCCCCTAGTTGTGTGCTGAAGTAATAAAGAATGCATGAATGTGAAGCAACAATGACTTTATTGCCTCTGCAAGTGGTGCTCGAAGGGGGGAGGGTAGTAGGGGAGGGTGGGGTGGTTGGTTTGCAGGGAAGTAGAGTTAACAGGGTGGTGGGGTAGGGGCAGAGGTTTCATCAAGGAGCAACAAACAGAAGTTTCACTCCGTAGCCTGGCCAGTCACAAAACTGGTTTTCAACGCTTCTCTGATGCGCACCGCGCCCTGCTGTGCTCCTCTAACCGCCCTGGTGTCTGGCTGCGCGTAATCAGCGGCCAGGCGATTTGCCTCAACCTCCCACCCCGCCATAAATGTCTCCCCCTTACTTTCACATATATTGTGGAGCGCACAGCAAGTAGCAATAACAATGGGGAGATTCTTTTCGCTAAGGTCTGAGCGAGTCAGTAAGCTGCGCCAGCGCGCTTTTAAACGGCCAAATGCACATTCCACCACCATTCGGCACTTGCTCAGCCTGTAGTTGAACAGGTCCTGACTACTGTCCAGGCTGCCTGTGTACGGCTTCATGAGCCATGGCATTAAGGGGTAGGCTGGGTCCCCAAGGATCACGATAGGCATTTCAACATCCCCAATGGTTAGTTTCTG
The DNA here is from genome assembly GCF_002925995.2 of Terrapene triunguis. Classification (NCBI taxonomy): domain Eukaryota; kingdom Metazoa; phylum Chordata; order Testudines; family Emydidae; genus Terrapene; species Terrapene triunguis. Next base: position 3,893 of record NW_020693778.1, read on the forward strand.
GTCCGGGAAGAAAGTCCCTTCCTCCAGCTTTCGAAACAGAAGAGACTGCCTGAAGACGCGAGCATCATGTACCCTTCCCGGCCAGCCCACGTTGATGTCGGTGAAACGTCCCTTGTGATCCACCAGGGCTTGCAGCAGCATTGAAAAGTACCCCTTGCGGTTTATGTAGTCGGCGGCTTGGTGCGCCGGTGCCAAGATAGGGATATGGGTTCCGTCTATGGCCCCACCACAGTTTGGGAATCCCATTGCAGCAAAGCCATCCACTATGGTCTGCACGTTTCCCAGAGTCACTACCCTTGATATCACAAGGTCTCTCATTGCCCTGGCAACTTGGATCACAGCAGCCCCCACAGTAGATTTGCCCACTCCAAATTGATTCCCGACTGACCGGTAGCTGTCTGGCGTTGCAAGCTTCCACAGGACTATCGCCACTCGCTTCTCCACTGTGAGGGCTGCTCTCATCCTGGTATTCTGGCGCTTCAGGGCAGGGGAAAGCAAGTCACAAAGTTCCATGAAAGTGCCCTTACGCATGCGAAAGTTTCGCAGCCACTGGGCATCGTCCCAGACCTGCAACACGATGCGGTCCCACCACTCTGTGCTTGTTTCCCGGGCCCAGAATCGGCGGTCCACGGCATGAACCTGCCCCAGTAACACCAGGATTTCCACATTGCTGGGGCCTGTGCCTTGTGAGAGGTCCATGTCAATTTCCTCATCACTATCGTCGCCGCGCTGCAATCGCCTCCTCCTCAGCTGGTCCTGGTTTGGCTTTGGCATGTCCAGGAGGCTCTGCATGTTTTCCAGGACAATGCGCGTGGTGTTCATAGTGCTCAGAATTGCCGCGGTGATCTGAGCGGGCTCCATGATCCCAGTGCTGGCTATGGCGTCTGGTCTGAAAAAAGGCGCGAAAGTAGTATCTGACGGACCAGGGGAAGAAGGGAGGGAGGGAGAGAGGGAGGGAGGGGCGAGTGACACCGCGTACAGGTACAGGGAATTAAAATCAAGAAAGGTGGCTTTGCATCAGGGAGAAACACAAACAACTGTCACACAGAATGCCCCCCCCCCAAAGATTGAACTCAAAAGCCTGGGTTTAGCAGGAGGGAGGGGGGAAGCAAATGAATGGAGAATAAATCTATTTTTTACATCTTAAGACGACGGTGCAGCATGACTGATAGCCCTTGGCATTTTCTGGGTGCTTGGCAGCAAATACTGGGCGCTTGGCAGTAAGCCTTCAGGTCTATTGCACCATCTGATACCCAGTATGACAACGACGGATACCAATCGTAATATGCTATCTACTGCCCAAAAGGCAAGGGGTTGCTGCTGTGTAGCAATCTAGCCCCACGTCTGCCAGCCCCATGTCTGCCAGCACCCAGATCGCCATCGGCCTCTTCTGGGTGCTTAGCAGACAATACTGGGCACTTGGCAGAAAATAGCATACTACGACTGATAACCATCATTGTCTGCCCGGGTGCCCATGATTGACAGCCGCTGCAGTACGACGACGACGGATACCAGTCGTAATATACCATCTTCTACCAAAAGGCAAGGGGCTGGTGCAATGCAGCCCTACGGCTGCCAGCCCCACAGCTGCCAGCACCCAGATCGCCAATGAAGGCTACCAGTCATGCTGCACCGTCTACCGCCAAAAGGCAGTAAGCTGCTGCTGCTGTTTAGCAATGCAGTCCCACGTTTGCCGGCACCCGGAAGAGATATGGTGACGGTAAGCTGAGCTGAGCGGGCTCAATGCTTGGCGTGGTATGTTGTCTGCACAGGTAACCCAGGTAAAAAGGCGCGAAATCTATTGTCTGCCGTTGCTGTGACGGCGGGGGAGGGGCCTGACGCAATGTACCCAGAACCCCTCGCGGCACTGCTTTGCATCATCCGGGCATTGCGATCTCAACCCATAATTCCAATGGGCGCCGGAGGCTCCGGGAACTGTGGGATAGGTACCATAGTGCAATGCGCCGGAAGTCGACGCTAGCCTCGGTACTGTGGACGCGGTCCGCCGACTTCATGCACTTAGAGCATTTTAGGTGAGGACACACACAATCGGCTGCATACAACCGGTTTCTATAAAACCGGCTTCTATAAATCCGACCTAATTCTGTAGTGTAGACATAGCCTCAGGTTGTGAATTTCTATAGTGCCTTGAGGGGGCCTAATTTCTTTTGTACTCCATGAACAGTTTGGGTGAGAAGACCAGGTGGCAAAGCTGAACTGTTGTATCCTGCACACACACATGTGAAACTAGGGAGAGGCTGAGTGCCCTGGGGAGTCCTTATAAAAAGCTCTGTCCCTGAAGTTTTTGAACAAAAGTTGTGAGCAGGCATGTTGCCTGGAAATGGAGCTGGTGTCTGTCTTTTTCCCAGCAAAGCAGCGTAAATATTTATCTTAATTCATACCTTTTTCTTAAAAACATAAAAAGCTCTCTGTTACTTTGAAACCTGGGTGTCATGGGTTTGCTGTCTATTTACATCCAGCTCTGATTTTTGCACTAGGTAATATATTTCTTGCCTTTCTTGTTAGCAAAGTGTATGAGAAATCCCATGAAAATAGGGCAAATGTTTACTGATCCGGGCTCCTCTCAGTCAGAAGGATACATGAGTCAATCAGTGTATTTGGTGACTCATTCAGATTTAAGAACCTGAGGCCTGGTCTACAGTACATAGGTTGATTCAAGGCAGCTTATGTCAACGTTGCTGTGGAAGTGTCTTCATTTAAATTTGGCTCCCGCTGATGTAAGTGCCCTGCTATTCCTATTTAATAACACCACCTCTCTTAGCGGCGTAGAGTCATGGTTGATGTAGTTGGGTTGACGCAGTGAGAGTGTGGATACTGGGTTACTTATGTTGACAATTACTGGCCTCCAGCAGCTGTCCCACAATGCCCGACCCTAACTGCTCTAGTCACCATTGTGAATGCCGATGCTCAGGGTCCAGGTGGACAGGAAGCTGCCCCTCATCTTTAAAGCCCCACACATTTTCAAAATTCCTTTTCCTGGTTGCTCAACTTGGCGAGGACACCTAGCAGCTCTTCATTGTGGAGTGTAACTGTCCAGCTGACCATGCTGGCTACATGCCCCAGACATGCTCCTGCCAGGAGATATTGGATCTCCTGGGCCTGTGGGGAGAGGAGACTGTGCAGACACAGCTCCAATCCAGCTGTAGAAACGTGAACATCTACAAAAGCAGATTGCTTGGGAGATGCAGGAGAAGGGCTACGACAGGGACCAGCAGAAGTGCTGTGGGAAAGCCAAGGAGCTGCAGCAAGCAAACCAGAAGGCCAGGGAGGCCAACAATTGATCTAGTGCTGAGCCACAAACCTGCCACTTTTACAAAGATCTGCATGCCATACTTGGCGGAGACACCCTCCCCACCCCCCCAAGAGCACTGTGCACCCGTCTGGGAGCCTGAGTCACAGGCCCTTGCCCTGAACAGTGAGGAGGAGGAAGAGGAGGAATATGGGGGAATCCCGCTGCACAGCAAGCCAGGACCTGTTTTTAACTCCGCTACAGCGGTGGCTGTGTGCTAATGTAACTTAGATTGACATAGCTTTG
>NW_020693779.1:0-1986 GCF_002925995.2 Terrapene triunguis
AGCCCTCGGTACAGCGGTGCGGTGTGTGCAGCCTTTGGCCGTGGCTTTTTCTTCCCTTTTCCTGCAGTTTCTTTGGTGCTTGCGTCGTCTTGTCCATTTTGTCCTTTGAGTTGCTAGAAAGAGAGAGGTGAAGCGGGTTAGGTGTGGCTCAGGAGAGAGCACGTGTACAAGGTACATTCAGATTACATTGGCAAGGTACTCGGCCCTGCCGGAAATTACCCTAATTCCTACTTTTCGGCACCGATCTCTTTCAGAGCGCAGGAGAGCTTGCGGCAGAACGCGGGTCCAGGTGGATGCAGAGGACGCGGGCTTTGACTTGGCTGACTGCGTGAGTGAGGAGGGCACGGGACAGCTAGTAGGACAAACCCTGAACCCTCTCAAGAGGCTGGTTTCTAGAACTACCTTCCAAATGGCAGTGTTACCTTGTGAAAGGCAGGGAAAGACCCACCCCCTAGTTAGAGGGAGCTCACTTTGGACCTTGGCGTGAAGAGGGCCAATGCAGAGAGGAGAAAAGGGAAAGCGATTTGAACCCTGATTACAGGGCAGTCACCCTTTCTTTCGTAAAATACTCCTCCTTTACACAAGGGGCGGGGGGGAGTCCCCAATGTGGAAAGATCTGGAAATGAACAGGTAAGGGAGGGATCCTGCTGAGTGTCCCCTTTCCAATCAATCCTCCATCCCTCAGCGACACCCTTCCCGACTTACCTCCTACCCCACCAAGAAATGACAACTTTGTGCCCCCTACCTTTACCAGAAAAGACCCCTCTTACTTGTGACGCGGTCCTGTTAGTAGGGTTAGGTGCACCCACGTGCCGGCTCTGAATACCACCGCATCTACCTACAACACCTCAACATCAACACATTTCAGAAAGGACCGCCACATCAATCCCTTCGAACGTAGCCCGAGGAATCTCCTCTCTTTATCACCAAAGAGACACGAGGCCTGGAATTCGGACACAACTAACGGAGCTGTCCGAATCCCTACAGTTGACACTCCTCAATCCGACAGTGTTCTTTCTTGTGCACAAGAAAACAAAGGGTGAAAGTTGTGGTTGGTTGAGCGGTGTAAATTGGGCAGGGCAAAAGGACTTGAGGAAGGATTACACGGAAGTGAGGGTCTGAAAGGAGCCCCCCACCTCACCTGTTCATTTCCAGACTTTGTGACATTTGCTTGGTTGGGCCATTTCTTGGCTTTTTTGAGAAAAGGGGCGAATTTTCCACGGCCTCCGCCATCCCCTTACAGCCGCCCCTTCGCCACACCATGTTCCATCTGACCGGGATAGGTCCCAAGTAAGATTTGACTTCAAATCTCAAAAAAGCCAAGTAGAAATCATTCTGTGGGAATTTACTGTGACTAAGAGAAACAGAAGTTCAACCCTTCTCAAGGGGCGGGGGGTCGGGGGGAGTCGCTCAGCCACAGGCACAGAAAGGCTCCCCTAGCTTAAACGTGAGAGGTATAAGACCTTACACCCTGGTTACAGGGCGGTCATTTTGCCGGGCGTGTCAAAGTGACCTGTGGCTTAATTTGCATGGCAAAGGAGACCGAAACCCTCCTTACAGGGTGGACCTTAAGCCAGGGGCGTTCCAATGGGCCAGAGCGAAAAGCGCTGTAAAGGACAGACCTCCGTTCCCTCAGAAGTGGGTGGTCTCGTTGCCCAGAGAGTGCCAACGCCCAAGAGGAGTTAGAAAGGGGAGACCTGCACCCTTCTGACAGGGAGAGGTCAACGGCACGGGGCATTTTAAAGGCTAGGTCCTAAGGAGCTCAAACCCACAGAGACCTCAACCCTTTTTAAAGGGGGGTCGCTCAGCCTCAGCTATGGAAGGGACCCGTAAAGCATTTTGGTTGGCAAGGAATGGACCTTGATCCCTGTTTACAGGGAGGTCCTTTTCCGGGGCACCTGAAGGGGGATTAAGCCTGTGCGGAGAAGTGTCGAACCCTAGCCCTCGGTACAGCGGTGCGGTGTGTGCAGCCTTTGGCCGTGGCTT
>NW_020693780.1:0-12034 GCF_002925995.2 Terrapene triunguis
CTGGGAGGAAAAGTGTTCAGCATCCACCACTTGTTGAATCAAGGAAGATTTTGTTACCACCCTTACACATCAAGCTGGGTCTGATGAAGAACTTTGTCAAGGCCATTGACAAAACACAAGCAGCTTTCAAGTACCTCCGTGGAAAATTTCCAAGGTTAAGTGACACTAAGATAAAGGAAGGTGTCTCTGTTGGTCCTCAGATTCGTGAACTTCTTCGAGATGATGCATTTGACCATGCACTGCGTGACAAGGAAAAGACGGCATGGAAAGCCTTCCAGTTAGTGGCAATAAATTTTCTCGGAAACAACAAGGCAGACAACTACAGGTTGTTGGTGGAAAACCTCAAGGCATACAAAAGCCTTGGTTGCAACATGTCACTAAAGATACATTTTTTGCACTTTCATCTAGATTTTTTTCCACCGAACTGCGGAGCAGTGAGCGACGAGCACGGCGAGCGATTTCACCAGGATATTGCAACAATGGAGAAACGCTATCAGGGCAAATGGAGCCCATCAATGCTTGCAGACTATTGCTGGACAGTGACAAGAGATGCTCCATTTAATGAATACTAGAGACAAGCCAAGAAGCGCCGAGTAGACACTGAATAGGACTAAAATATGTACATAATAGTTTTTTGCCTTTTGTTTCATAATAAATTTTATTTATATAACCCTTTTGCTGATTTTTAAAGTGTTCCATAAACAGGACAGGTGAAATATCATGTAAAGCAACCATAAACACATGAAAAGACCTAGGTTTACAATTTATGATTAAAACTCTACTAGTAATCTACACAATATACATAGACATAAAATGTAAAAACTTAAATATCTTAGAAACAGTAGCCAGTTGTTTTAATTGTCATATTTGAATTCAGCACATCAAAATACATAATAAATAGCACATTTTATCTCTGAAGCAGACGACGTCTCAATAATTGTAGACCAGTGTGATTACAGAATCCTGGCAATGAGACTGACTTCTGCAGAGGTACTCTTTTTGATAAACTGATCGAAGGGGAATGACAAGGGATATGCAAGCCCACCTGCTCTGCGGACACACCAATATAGCATAAATGAGATTTCAGACAATATAAATGAACAGTGTTCCCTCCTCAGGTATTGGAGATATGCTCACACACACACACACACACACACACACACACACACACATCCTCCAGAGCAGTCACTTTCCCCCTAAAAGAAGCATAGTTATTCCCCCACCTCCACCAAAAAGCACCTGAATTTATGTGACCTCTATTGATCTCTGAATCAGTATAGTCCTATACACAGCTCTCCTCCCTTCCCTGGTATTGCGAGCATATGAAATAAAACAGCTTCCCTCTTTTGCCTAGTGGTACCGGATCAGGGTCACCTGTCAGGGTTTAACACAAAAGTGTAAGGTTATATTTTACTTCTTTGAGGACAACATAATTCTGCCTATGTTTTGTTTACATGCATTTTAGACAACTACATAGATATGTTAGCTGTAGCACGTGCATATTAAACCTATATAATCAAGACATATGCCTTGGAACAACATAACCCCAAAATTTTGCTCAATGTACTGCAGGTTGCTGAGGCATTAAGTTAATTGGTAATAACTGGTAATGAGAAGCAGCGTGATCTTGTGCATTGAGCATAGAACTAGAAGCAGATTCCAGAATTCTGTCTATGATGCTTACACTTGCTACATAGACAAGTCACTTAATTGGTGTGTCAGGCCTGGTCTACACTACGAGTTTAGATCGAATTTAGCAGCATTAAATCGAATTAACCCTGCATCCGTCCACACAACGAAGCCATTTTTGTCGACATAAAGGGCTCTTAAAATCGATTTCTGTACTCCTCCCCGATGAGGGGAACAGCGCTGAAATCGACATTGCCGGTTCAAATTAGGGTTAGCGTGGACGCAATTCGACGGTATTGGCCTCCGGGAGCTATCCCATAGTGCACCATTGTGACCGCTCTGGACAGCAATCTGAACTCGGATGCACTGGCCAGGTAGACCGGAAAACCCCCGCGAACTTTTGAATTTCATTTCCTGTTTGCCCAGCATGGAGAGCTGATCAGCACAGGTGACCATGCAGTCCCAGAATCAAAAAAGAGCTCCAGCATGGACTGTACAGGAGGTACTGGATCTGATCGCTGTATGGGAAGACGAATCCGTGCTAGCAGAACTCCGTTCCAAAAGACTGAATGCCAAAACATTTGAAAAAAAATCTCCAAGGGCATGATGAACAGAGGCCACAACAGGGACTCAACACAGTGCCACGTGAAACTTAAGGATCTGAGACAAGCATACCAGAAAGCCAAAGAATCAAACGGACGCTCCGGGACAGAGCCACAGACATGCCGCTTCTAAGCTGAGCTGCAGGCAATTCTAGGGGGGAGGGGTGCCACCACTACCCCACCCCGTCCGTGGACTCCGAGGATGGGGTACTCTCAGTCGCCATGCCTGAGGATTTTGCGGACAGGGAAGATGAGGACGACGAGGTTGAGGAGAGCGCACAGCACACCGTTCTCCCCGACAGCCAGGATCTTTTTCTCACCCTGACTGAAATACCCTCCCAAGGCGGTATCCCGGACCATGAAGCAGTAGAAGGGACCTCTGGTGAGTGTACCTTTGTAAATATAAAACAGTTTAAAAGCAAGCGTTTTTTAATGATTAATTTGCCTTGAGGACTTGGGATGCATTCGTGGCCAGTACAGCTACTGGAAAAGTCTGTTAACGTGTCTGGGGATGGAGCAGAAATCCTCCAGGGACATCTCCATGAAGTTCTCCTGGAGGTACTCTAAAAGTCTTTTCAGAAGGTTTCTGGGGAGAGCAGCCTTATTCCATCCTCCATGGTAGGACACTTTACCACGCCATGCTAGTAGCAAGGAATCTGGTATCATTGCATGACAAAGCCTGGCAGCGTATGGTCCCGGTGTTTGCTGGCATTCAAGCAACATCCGTTCTTTATCTCTGTGTTATCCTCAGGAGAGTGATATCGTTCATGGTAACCTGGGTGAAATACGGGAATTTAATTAAGGGGACATTCATAGGTGGCCGTTCCTACTGGGCTGTTTGCCTGTGGCTGAAAAGAAATCCTCCCCACAGTTAGCCAAGCAGTGGGGGGGAGGGCCATTGGCGCTGAGCTGTTCGCGTTTCGCTAGCAGGGATCTTCCCTGATACCAGCCACGCGGTGCAGTGGGGGGAGGTTTAAAGCAGTCATCCCAGAGAAAAGGATGGGGGGGGGGGTAGTTTGGTTTCTGCTGCTGCACCTTAACACGAAAACTGCAGCCCTAAATGGGCAACTCAAAGGGCTTTGCTTGGTATGGGAAAGGAGGGCGCTGCTGTTATGAAGGTTGCAGAAGCCGAAAGACTATGGCTTACCATGGCCACGTGGAAGCCGAATTCTGTTGCCCGGCGTGTTTGATCTAACACCAAAGCCGCAAGCACTCAATATAAGCTGCAAAAAATGACCTTGTACCGAAATCACATGTGCTATGTAATGTGAATAGTGTTGTTCACCGTGAAAGAGTATACCCATTGTTCTGTAAAATGTATCTTTTTAAATACTTCTCTCCCTTTTTTCCTCCCGCAGCTGCAAATGTTTCAAGCCTTCCTCCTCCGTCCCAAAGGCTATCTCAGATAAGGTAGCGAAAAAAACCGCACGCACGATGAAATGTTCTCTGAGCTCATGCAGGCGTCCTGCACTGAAAGAGCTCAGCAGAAAGTGTGGAGGGACACAATATCACAGGACAGGAAAGTGGCCAGTGAATGTTAGGAGAGGTGGCAGCAGGAAGATCAGAGGAGGTAGGATGCAATGCTGGGGCTACTGTGGGAACAAACAGAGATGATCCGGCATCTGGTGGAGGTTCAGGAACATCAGCTGGAGAGACTGCTGCTGCAGCCCCTGTTTAACCGCCCTCCCTCCTCCCCAAGTTCCATAGCCGCCTCCTCACCCAGACACCCAAGAACGCATGGGGGGGGGAGCCTCCGGGCACCCAACCACTCCACCCCAGTGGACAGAAAGCTGTCATTCAATAAGTTTTGAAGTGGCCTTTTCCTTCCCTCCTCCCACACCCCACCCGGGCTACCTTGTGAGTTATCTTCCTATTTTTATAATCAATTAATAAAGAATACATGGTTTTTAAACAATAATGACTATTTCCAAGCTGTGATCGAAGGAGGAGGGCAGTTGGCTTACAGGGAATTAGAGTCAACCAAGGGGGCAGGTTTTCATCAAGGAGAAACAAATAGAACTGTCACACGGTACCCTGGCCAGTCATGAAACTGGTTTTCAAAGCTTCTCTGATGCGCAGCGCTTCCTGATGTGCTCTTCTAATCGCCCTGGTGTCTGGCTGCGCATAATCAGCGGGCAGGCGATTTGCCTCAACCTCCCACCCCGCCATAAACGTCTCCCCCTTACTCTCACAGAGATCGTGGCGCACACAGCAATAACAATGGGGATATTGGTTTCGCTGAGATCTGAGCGAGTCAGTAAACTGCGCCAGCGACCCTTCAAACGTCCAAATGCACATTCTACCACCATTCTGCACTTGCTCAGCCTATAGTTGAACAGCTCCTTACTACTGTCCAGGGTGCCTGTGTATGGCTTCATGAGCCAGGGCATTAAGGGGTAGGCTGGGTCCCCAAGGATTATGATAGGCATTTCAACATCCCCAACGGTTATTTTCTGGTCTGGGAAGTAAATCCCTTCCTGCAGCCATTTAAACAGACCAGAGATCCTGAAGACGCGAGCGTCATGAACCTTTCCCAGCGATCCCACGTTGATGTTGGTGAAACGTCCCTTGTGATCCACCAGTGCTTGCAGCACCATTGAAAAGTACCCCTTGCGGTTTATATACTCGGTGCTCCGGTCCCAAGATAGGGATATGGGTTCCGTCTATCGCCCCACCACAGTTAGGGAATCCCACTGCAGTAAAGCCATCTACGATGACCTGCACATTTCCCAGAGTCACTACCTTTGATAGCAGCAGCTCAGCGATTGCGTTGGCTACTTGCATGACAGCAACCCCCACAGTAGATTTGCCCACTCCAAATTGATTCCTGACTGACCGGTAGCTGTCTGGCATTGCAAGCTTCCAGAGCAGTGGTCCCCAACCCTTTTTGGCTGGCTGGCGCCAGACGACGAGCCACGGAGGACCGTGGCGGCGGACGAGCATCCGCCAAAATGCCACCAAGAGGCAATGTCAATAGGTGTCGCCGCTGAAATGCTACCGAAAATCGGCAGCATTTCGGCGGCGGCGACGCCTCTGGATGACGCTGCTTCTCGGCAGCATTTCTGTGGATGCTCGTCTGCCAGCCAGTACGCAGGCGCACTTAGACGCCCCGGCAGGCGCCATGGCGCCCGTGGGCACCGCGTTGGGGACCCCTGTTCCAGAGGGCTACCGCCACTCACTTGTGAACTGTGAGGGCTGCTCTCATCTTGGTATTCTTGCGGTTCAGGGCAGGGGAAAGCAAGTCACAAAGTTCCATGAAAGTGGCCTTACGCATGTGAAAGTTTCGGAGCCACTGGGAATCATCCCAGACCTGCAACACTATGCGATCCCATCAGTCTGTCCTTGTTTCCCGGGCCCAGAATCGGCGTTCCACGGCATGAACCTGCCCCATTAACACCATGATGTCCACATTGCTGGTGCCCGCGCTTTGAAGAAGTCTGTGTCCATGTCCTCATCACTCTTGTCACCGCGCTGCCGTCGCCTCCTCGCCTGGTTTTTCAGCTTCTGGTTCTGCATAATAATGCGCGAGGTGTTTACAATGCTCATAACTGCTGCAGAGAGGTGAACGGGCTCCACGCTTGTCGTTTATGGCGTCTGCTCGGGCAATCCAGGGAAAAGAGCGCAAAATGATTATCTGCCGTTGCTTTCACGGAGGGTTGGTTGACTAACGACATTTACCCATAACCACCCGCAACAAATTTTTGGCCCCATCAGGCATTGGGAGCTCAACCCAGAATTCCAATGGGCAGCGGGGACTGCGGGAACTGTGGGATAGCTACCACAGTGCACTGCTTGGAATGTCGACGCTTGCCACGGTATTATGGACGCACACCGCCGAATTAATGTGCTTAGTGTTTTCGCATGCACTCGACTTTATACAATCTGTTCCCAAAAATCGACTTCTGTAAAATCGGAGTAATTTCGTAGTGTAGACATACCCTCAGTCTCTACATTTGAGAAATGGGACTGTACTAATTCATGCCTACCTCACAGTGACACTTGTGTATTGCAACATGTGGATAAATAAGAAGTGCCATGAGGACCACGTTTCAATTACACCATTGGTAATATTAAAATCTTTAATGGTCTCAGAACTTAATGAAGATGTGGAACATGGAACATATAATTATTGGACTGAAAATTATAGTAAGTTATATTCACTCACTTGAAAAATGATTGATGTTTAGATCATTAGTTCTCAAATATCCATCTGTGATAGCTATCTATCTATTTTGCTCTACAGCCAAAATGCTTCTGAAATAAATGTAGTCAAACTTTACTAATTCTGGGTCACTGAGAACGAAAATGATGCTTAAAATTGTTGATTGGCTCTAGTTTTCAAGATATGCTATTGGGTCAGTATATACGACCCTTGACTTGGGAATGGCGGAGGATAAGTGAGTTATAAAGGGAAGGAATCTCAATTTAAACCAGAAATGACTAAAATACATCTTTGACTGTATCTATGAATAAATCTATGACTGGGTTTGGACAGTACTTGCTTTTTAGGCAAAACAATGAATGATGCAATCTGAAGCTGGTATTGCGTCATACATGATATGAATTGCATCATGTTATTCCTAGAAGTCATGGATGATGCAATCATAACGAAGCTTACATCACTCTGCTGAACAAATTGCCCTATATCAGCTCTAGAAATCATACAGTGTCGTGCTCTCTTATTTGTCAGTGTTTGATTTTGCAAAGGGACACATTTCTGTTTAGCCAAAGTGAGCAGAGATGCCTCGTACTTGTGTGAACAGTGCAGATAACTTCTGCTATGTTTGTGGTGAAGTGACTTTTGCATCACAAAAGCGCAGTATAACCACTATGGTGAAGAAAGCCTATCACCTTTATTTTGGCTGCAAAATTGGAGATCAGGACAAGAGGTGGGCCCCACACATATGCTGCAACACTTGTGCAACAAATCTTCGCCAGCGGTTGAACAGGAAAAGGAAATCTATGCCTTTTGCAGTGCCAATGATTTGGAGAGAGCCAACAGATCATACCAGCAATTGTTACTTCTGCATGGTGCCTCCAGTTGGGAAAGGTGTGTCAAAGAAGAAAAAGTGGACTGTGCATTATCCAAACATTCCATCAGCTATACGCCCAGTACCCCACGGAGAAGGACTGCCGGTTCCTGATGCACCAGAATCATTCTCACTTGAGTCAGACGAGGAAGAGGAAGAGGATGAAACTTCTGGTCCTGAACCATCAATGTCACAGGACCCACATTTTCTCCCATCCTCCTCCTCTGAACCACACCTCATAACACAAGATGAACTGAATGACCTTGTCAGGGATTTGGAACTACCCAAGAGTAAGGCAGAGCTGTTGGGCTCCAGACTACAGCAGTGGAATCTCCTGGCAGGTGATGTTAGGGTTTCCATGTTCTGTGACCGTCAAAAGGATCTTGTCCCATTCTTCTTCATGGAAGGTGATCTTGTAGCCTGCAACAACATCGATGGTGTGATGGCAGCCCTCAATATCGTTCACGATCTAGATGAGTGGAGACTGTTCATTGATTCATCGAAGACGAGTCTTAAAGCTGTTTTACTGCATAATGGCAATGTTTTGCCATCAATTCCAGTTGGTCATGCAGTCCATATGAAGGAAACCTATGACAACATGAAACAACTTTTGAGGTGCATAAACTATGACCAACATCAGTGGCAGCTTTGTGGCGATTTGAAGGTTGTTGCTCTCTTGCTCGGTCTGTAGACTGGATACACAAAGTACTGCTGTTTTCTCTGCGAATGGGATAGTCGTGCAAGAGATTCCCACGACATCAAGAAAGATTGGCCACTCCGACAGTCATTGGAGCCTGGGAGGAAAAGTGTTCAGCATCCACCACTTGTTGAATCAAGGAAGATTTTGTTACCACCCTTACACATCAAGCTGGGTCTGATGAAGAACTTTGTCAAGGCCATTGACAAAACACAAGCAGCTTTCAAGTACCTCCGTGGAAAATTTCCAAGGTTAAGTGACACTAAGATAAAGGAAGGTGTCTCTGTTGGTCCTCAGATTCGTGAACTTCTTCGAGATGATGCATTTGACCATGCACTGCGTGACAAGGAAAAGACGGCATGGAAAGCCTTCCAGTTAGTGGCAATAAATTTTCTCGGAAACAACAAGGCAGACAACTACAGGTTGTTGGTGGAAAACCTCAAGGCATACAAAAGCCTTGGTTGCAACATGTCACTAAAGATACATTTTTTGCACTTTCATCTAGATTTTTTTCCACCGAACTGCGGAGCAGTGAGCGACGAGCACGGCGAGCGATTTCACCAGGATATTGCAACAATGGAGAAACGCTATCAGGGCAAATGGAGCCCATCAATGCTTGCAGACTATTGCTGGACAGTGACAAGAGATGCTCCATTTAATGAATACTAGAGACAAGCCAAGAAGCGCCGAGTAGACACTGAATAGGACTAAAATATGTACATAATAGTTTTTTGCCTTTTGTTTCATAATAAATTTTATTTATATAACCCTTTTGCTGATTTTTAAAGTGTTCCATAAACAGGACAGGTGAAATATCATGTAAAGCAACCATAAACACATGAAAAGACCTAGGTTTACAATTTATGATTAAAACTCTACTAGTAATCTACACAATATACATAGACATAAAATGTAAAAACTTAAATATCTTAGAAACAGTAGCCAGTTGTTTTAATTGTCATATTTGAATTCAGCACATCAAAATACATAATAAATAGCACATTTTATCTCTGAAGCAGACGACGTCTCAATAATTGTAGACCAGTGTGATTACAGAATCCTGGCAATGAGACTGACTTCTGCAGAGGTACTCTTTTTGATAAACTGATCGAAGGGGAATGACAAGGGATATGCAAGCCCACCTGCTCTGCGGACACACCAATATAGCATAAATGAGATTTCAGACAATATAAATGAACAGTGTTCCCTCCTCAGGTATTGGAGATATGCTCACACACACACACACACACACACACACACACACACACATCCTCCAGAGCAGTCACTTTCCCCCTAAAAGAAGCATAGTTATTCCCCCACCTCCACCAAAAAGCACCTGAATTTATGTGACCTCTATTGATCTCTGAATCAGTATAGTCCTATACACAGCTCTCCTCCCTTCCCTGGTATTGCGAGCATATGAAATAAAACAGCTTCCCTCTTTTGCCTAGTGGTACCGGATCAGGGTCACCTGTCAGGGTTTAACACAAAAGTGTAAGGTTATATTTTACTTCTTTGAGGACAACATAATTCTGCCTATGTTTTGTTTACATGCATTTTAGACAACTACATAGATATGTTAGCTGTAGCACGTGCATATTAAACCTATATAATCAAGACATATGCCTTGGAACAACATAACCCCAAAATTTTGCTCAATGTACTGCAGGTTGCTGAGGCATTAAGTTAATTGGTAATAACTGGTAATGAGAAGCAGCGTGATCTTGTGCATTGAGCATAGAACTAGAAGCAGATTCCAGAATTCTGTCTATGATGCTTACACTTGCTACATAGACAAGTCACTTAATTGGTGTGTCAGGCCTGGTCTACACTACGAGTTTAGATCGAATTTAGCAGCATTAAATCGAATTAACCCTGCATCCGTCCACACAACGAAGCCATTTTTGTCGACATAAAGGGCTCTTAAAATCGATTTCTGTACTCCTCCCCGATGAGGGGAACAGCGCTGAAATCGACATTGCCGGTTCAAATTAGGGTTAGCGTGGACGCAATTCGACGGTATTGGCCTCCGGGAGCTATCCCATAGTGCACCATTGTGACCGCTCTGGACAGCAATCTGAACTCGGATGCACTGGCCAGGTAGACCGGAAAACCCCCGCGAACTTTTGAATTTCATTTCCTGTTTGCCCAGCATGGAGAGCTGATCAGCACAGGTGACCATGCAGTCCCAGAATCAAAAAAGAGCTCCAGCATGGACTGTACAGGAGGTACTGGATCTGATCGCTGTATGGGAAGACGAATCCGTGCTAGCAGAACTCCGTTCCAAAAGACTGAATGCCAAAACATTTGAAAAAAAATCTCCAAGGGCATGATGAACAGAGGCCACAACAGGGACTCAACACAGTGCCACGTGAAACTTAAGGATCTGAGACAAGCATACCAGAAAGCCAAAGAATCAAACGGACGCTCCGGGACAGAGCCACAGACATGCCGCTTCTAAGCTGAGCTGCAGGCAATTCTAGGGGGGAGGGGTGCCACCACTACCCCACCCCGTCCGTGGACTCCGAGGATGGGGTACTCTCAGTCGCCATGCCTGAGGATTTTGCGGACAGGGAAGATGAGGACGACGAGGTTGAGGAGAGCGCACAGCACACCGTTCTCCCCGACAGCCAGGATCTTTTTCTCACCCTGACTGAAATACCCTCCCAAGGCGGTATCCCGGACCATGAAGCAGTAGAAGGGACCTCTGGTGAGTGTACCTTTGTAAATATAAAACAGTTTAAAAGCAAGCGTTTTTTAATGATTAATTTGCCTTGAGGACTTGGGATGCATTCGTGGCCAGTACAGCTACTGGAAAAGTCTGTTAACGTGTCTGGGGATGGAGCAGAAATCCTCCAGGGACATCTCCATGAAGTTCTCCTGGAGGTACTCTAAAAGTCTTTTCAGAAGGTTTCTGGGGAGAGCAGCCTTATTCCATCCTCCATGGTAGGACACTTTACCACGCCATGCTAGTAGCAAGGAATCTGGTATCATTGCATGACAAAGCCTGGCAGCGTATGGTCCCGGTGTTTGCTGGCATTCAAGCAACATCCGTTCTTTATCTCTGTGTTATCCTCAGGAGAGTGATATCGTTCATGGTAACCTGGGTGAAATACGGGAATTTAATTAAGGGGACATTCATAGGTGGCCGTTCCTACTGGGCTGTTTGCCTGTGGCTGAAAAGAAATCCTCCCCACAGTTAGCCAAGCAGTGGGGGGGAGGGCCATTGGCGCTGAGCTGTTCGCGTTTCGCTAGCAGGGATCTTCCCTGATACCAGCCACGCGGTGCAGTGGGGGGAGGTTTAAAGCAGTCATCCCAGAGAAAAGGATGGGGGGGGGGGTAGTTTGGTTTCTGCTGCTGCACCTTAACACGAAAACTGCAGCCCTAAATGGGCAACTCAAAGGGCTTTGCTTGGTATGGGAAAGGAGGGCGCTGCTGTTATGAAGGTTGCAGAAGCCGAAAGACTATGGCTTACCATGGCCACGTGGAAGCCGAATTCTGTTGCCCGGCGTGTTTGATCTAACACCAAAGCCGCAAGCACTCAATATAAGCTGCAAAAAATGACCTTGTACCGAAATCACATGTGCTATGTAATGTGAATAGTGTTGTTCACCGTGAAAGAGTATACCCATTGTTCTGTAAAATGTATCTTTTTAAATACTTCTCTCCCTTTTTTCCTCCCGCAGCTGCAAATGTTTCAAGCCTTCCTCCTCCGTCCCAAAGGCTATCTCAGATAAGGTAGCGAAAAAAACCGCACGCACGATGAAATGTTCTCTGAGCTCATGCAGGCGTCCTGCACTGAAAGAGCTCAGCAGAAAGTGTGGAGGGACACAATATCACAGGACAGGAAAGTGGCCAGTGAATGTTAGGAGAGGTGGCAGCAGGAAGATCAGAGGAGGTAGGATGCAATGCTGGGGCTACTGTGGGAACAAACAGAGATGATCCGGCATCTGGTGGAGGTTCAGGAACATCAGCTGGAGAGACTGCTGCTGCAGCCCCTGTTTAACCGCCCTCCCTCCTCCCCAAGTTCCATAGCCGCCTCCTCACCCAGACACCCAAGAACGCATGGGGGGGGG
>NW_020693781.1:0-1184 GCF_002925995.2 Terrapene triunguis
AGCACATAGGAACTGGAGTGGGGCCATGCTGCGGCTTCTGTGAGCCATGTGGTGCGGCCCCCAACCCAGCGCCCCACTGGAGCAGGTCACAGCCACATGGTGCGGCTCGCGAGTCGGCTTAAAACGGCTCAGTCCACAGTTTGCCCACCCCTGTACTAGTATATTTTTTCAGCATGGTTGTGTCAGTCAGTGGTATACACAGGGTCTATTTATGCTGTGAGTATTTGGTGTTTGTTCATTTTAGATTTTTTTTTTAAATGCCTTAGGAGCCAATTCAACTTTGGAGTTCATTTGTATTTATTTATTTATTTTTAAATAGATCTCAAGTTGTTTGGTCTACCTAGCTATTGCCTCTCGGGGAATGGATTAGCTACACCGATGGCACAATCCCTCTTGTCAGAGTAGGCAGTATCTATACTGGAGCACCACAGCTGCAGGATTTTAGTGTAGACAAGCCCTGAGAATAGATACACCAAAGGCAATAAAAAAGTCTTCCTATAAAGCTCCAATATTTCAGTTTTCCTGGACTTGGCTGGCCCCCGTATAATTACAATGCAGATGAAGTGTCACAAAAACATTCTTACTTTATCTCCTGCTTTCCCTTGGTGTCCAATTCCACCTTCCTCCCCAATGCACTTGCAAAAAACAGCGCAGCACGTCCTTTCAGCAACGTTAGTCTTGAAAAGAGGAACAAACAACCCGTGAAACTTCATTTTTCATTCATACTTCCCTGATCCTGAGCACATTTAAGACATTGAGAGTTTTGCATTTAATTCAGGAGGAGCAGGATTGTGCCTTGCATTCTACAGGCTAAATCCTCAGCTGTGGCCGAGCAGCACCCTGATCCTGGGGCTATCTGGCAACCAGAGCTGGTCCCAGGCTAAATTAGAGCAACCTCACTCCTTCCTCCCGCCCCCCTCCCCAGCCACACTCCCTGCACCAACAGCTGCCAAGCTAAGCAGGCTGCTCCAGTACCATGAGAAGATGCTTTTACACAATGGGAAACTTCAGAGGACTGAACAAGTTGACTCTAGGTCTGTTTTGTGCCACCGGTGGTGGCACAAAGCAGCCCGAGCATACCAGAGAATCTTGCCCTCCGTGACTATTGTACTCTTCTCAGTTCAGTTGTGAACCTTGTTCAGTTCTTTAAGAAAATGACTAGGGCCTTCATCAAAACTCTAACT
>NW_020693782.1:0-1190 GCF_002925995.2 Terrapene triunguis
AAGTTGTTCCGCAATTCACTAGGAAAGTCTCCATAGAGCAGCTCAGTTTACTACCGGTCAAAGAACCATGAGATGTGCCCCCAGCAGCCCTAGCATCACACAGGGGTCAATGCAGCATCAGTGTGGATATAGCAGCGGGAGGGGGATTTTAGAGCGTTGCTGCTCTCACTGGAGAGGTGTAACTTGAATGTAGATAACTCCAATTAACCCTGCAGTGAAGATGCACTGTAAGGTCCTTTTGAACCTAATGGCGACATAAAGGTTCCTTAAATTCACACCCATTTTAAGGCCTTTAGACAGGAAGCCTGGTCCAGTGGTTAGGGCCCTAACCCACGAGTTGAATTCCTTGCTCTGCTACAGAGCTCTTGTGTGACCTTGGGCAAATCACGTAGGCTCTCTGTTTGCCAGCTGCAAAATGAGGGTAGCAGCACTTTGCTACCTCATGGGGAGGTCTATAGGAGAAATACATGAATGATTGTGACTTTCCCAGCTATTAGGGTGGCAGGGGCCACGAAAGTACCGAAGAGAGACAGAGCAGTGTAAAGGGGGTCAGTTGAGCCAGTGCTACAGAGTGTTTGGTGGATACTTGTTTCAGTTTAGCAGTGATGTATTTAGTTCAGCTGAAACCGATTCCTGGTCAATTTAGGACAGAGGTCCCCAATCTGTGGGGCACGCCCCACTAGTGGGGTGCAGGGGAACATTTGGAGGGCACTGCTGGGGCACAGGCCAGCCCCCATGTGGGGTGGGGATAGAGCGCCACTCAGCTCTGCTCCTAGTCCCGTCCTGACTGCCAGCCACGCACCCAGGGATCCACTACTAGCCGCCAGGCCCGCACCCGGGGTCCCAGCTGGTGGTCCTACACCAGGGCATCTGCTCTCAGCCCTGTGTCTGGGGATCCGCCCCTGCCCCCAGCTGTGACCCCAACCTCAGCCACCTTACCCCTGTCCACGTGCCCCCTCCCCGATCTGCGACCCCGCTCCTGGCGGGCGGGGGGGGGGCGCATATAGGAGTAAGCGGGGGGTGCGAGGTAAAAAGTTTGGGGACCACTGATTTAGGATAACGCAACATAAACCTGATTTGAATGGAAAGAAGAGCCTCCACACAGGGGTTTTCATAGTTGAACTAACTCAGATTAAAATCCCACCATTGGTCAAATAATGGATCTTTCTTGTATAGACAAGGCCTGAGAA
>NW_020693783.1:0-4174 GCF_002925995.2 Terrapene triunguis
AGTTCATTGTTGTTATACTAATTACTATAACAATTGGAATATGAACTATATATGATAATATATAATATTATACAATTCCTTCTCCTAAGAAGAATATTTTCCACTATGTATCAGGCACTTTCCAAATACTTAAAAAGGACAATCTCTGCTTCGAGGAGCTCCCAATTTAAGGACAGACAAGTAGACAGAGGTCAGGTGAAGGGGAATAACCAGAGACAACATATATACAATTTACACTCATTTATGTAGCTATATCAGCAAGATTCAGCAAAAACAGAGTGGCAGGACTGGGTGTTTAAGAGGGACTCACACGTGGAGAGCAGGGCCAGCTCCAGGCACCAGCCCACCAAGCTTGTGCTTGGGGCGGCACCTGGAGGGGGGCGGCACGGCGCTCCGGCTCCGGCCGCTGGGGAAAGCGGGGCCACGGCCAGGCTCGCCGCCCTCCCCCCGGTGCTCTGGCCGCCGGGGAGAGCGGAGCCCCGGCCGGGCACTCCGCCCTTCTCCCAGGGCTCCGGCCGCCCTCCCCCCCGGCGCCCTCCCCCCGGCCGCCGGGGAGAGCGGAGCCCCAGCCGGGGCTCCGGCCGCCCTCCCCCCGGGGCTCACCCAGTCCTGCCGCGAGGGGGGGGGGGGCGGCTGGAGGCTTTTTTGCCTGGGGCGGCAAAAAAGCCAGAGCCGGCCCTGGTGGAGAGGGTAGGAATAGCTCAGGGAGGCTGGACTATGAATAGGTGGCTGCATGGAAGATGGCACGGAGGTGACTGGGTGAGAATCTGACAAGAGGGAGAGTGAGGCTGGATGCATTAGTGGAGGGGGCGGGAGGCTTGACAAAGAGAAGATCAGTAAGGAGAGGCAGAGCTGTGTAGAGCTTTGCAGATAGTGACGAGAAGCTTAAATGTGATACAATATTGGTTGGAAAGCCAACAGAAGGATTAAAAAGAGAATTACATGATCAAAGTGATGGGAAAGAAAGAGGAGTTAGCAGCAGCATTTTGTGGGGACTGAAGGGGGTCAGTGTGTGTGTCTAGGAGGTCAGAGAGGAAGGTGTTGACGTGATGAAAAATGAAGTTATACTAATGTAAAACTGGTGAAATTAAGATCAGAATTAGAGTCCATTATAATTCAGTAAATCGTCTATAGATTCATATTTTGCATTGGTTCCTCGATTAGACAATTTCAGGTCAGATTCTAGAAAGAAGCCAATGGAGTTACTCCACCTTGACACTGGTCTAAAGTTGGGCACACAAAATGCAAGGAACCCCAAATTCTAGGCCACTTCAGAAAATGGCAACATTTTAATATTGTCACTTTTGCTATAATTTCCTTCTTGCATATTTCACATAGTGCAATATAATATAAATAACATGCACTTACCTGATCAATCCCAGGCAGGTTTCAGGGTTTTGGCATCATTGAGTCACTTTCCTCTCCTATTTTATTCAAAGATAGAAAAATAGATAAAAAGGAGAACAATTCAGGTATGAATACCAGTAACCAATCTTTTATGAGATCTAATTCCATTGAACAAATAGATCCAATTGAAATCAGAGCTAGTTCCAGGTACAAGAATTAAAATGTATTCCAGCCCTATTGGAGGCTACTGTTACCAAACAGTTGTCTCTCCTGTGGGAGAGATAGAAGTCTGACACTCTGATGTGCAGATGAATCATGTTATGACAACATGTGTGGTTTTCAGGGTTTGCTCTTTATACTTGAAATCATGACATTTGAGGACAGAGACCCTGAATCGCTCAGAGCTTTGGATCTCAGATGGGCTCATTAAATCATCTTTATATCTCATGGGATCTGGAAAGAATCATTCCTCGTTGTATTGACGTCAAATGTTTTTTAAAAACTCACATGTTCTCTTTGTCTCTTTTCCAAGCCTTTTCCACACACAGAAATAGCACTGGGTTTAACTTAAATTGCAGTTTTTAAACTGAGGCCTTCTCTACACACAAATGTGCACCATTTTAATTAAACCAGTTTAGTTTAACTGGTGCAAACCCCAGTGTGGACACACTTATTGCAGGCTATGAGTGGCTTATTCATAAATTCATAGATTGTAAGGCCAGAAGGGCCCATTAGTAAATCAACTCTGACCTCCTGAAGAACACAGGGCAAAGAACTAGTGATTCCTGTATCAATTTTGTATGAGCTAGAACATATCTTTTAGAGAGACAAGAAATCAGTCTTGATTTAAAGACTCCAAGCTATGGAGAATTCACCACATCTCTAGATAAGTTGTTCCAATAATTAATTGTGCTCATTGTTAAAAAAAAAATTCCTTATGGTAAGAACTTGAACCAGCATCACCAACATCCCTTGTGATGGCCCTAACCACCATTGGCTACTCTAGGTTCTTGTTTGCAGTGTGAGAAACATTATCATCAGAACTGATACGTTTCAGTGAAAAGTTTTGATTTTGACGAGTCGGCATTTTACGACCGGAAAAAAGTTTTTCAGAAAAATTCCTGACCAGCTCTACTCTTAACCTTCTCTTGGATTAACTAAATACATGGAGCTTCTTAAATCTCTCACTCTAAGGCAGGTTTTCTGGACCTTTAAATAGTCTCATAGCTCTTTTCTGAACACTTTTCATTTTTTTAGCTTAAATTTGTTCCTAATTGACTTAAACTAAACCAAAACAAGCCACTCTTAAAAGAAAATAAGAGTGTCGACAAATGGGGTTTGCATTGCTTGAAATAAATCAGATTGAATTTCCAATCCAGTGCAACTCTCCATGTAGACAAATTCTGATTCAGTTAAATGGCTGCAAATCCCTATGTGGAGAAGGCCTTTTCTACACACAAAAGGTGTTCCACTTTAACTGTGGACTCAGCAATACCGGCATAAATGTGGAGAAGTCAATGATTGAAATTCTTGAAGCTGCCTAAGGAATTTAGAAGCCCAGTTCTCAAAACTGATGGGAATTGAGGCATCAAAATTTTTTAGGGGCCTCTGAAAAATCTCAGCCTTCTGCGTGCAAAGGATGGAATGATAGAAGAAAATAATGGAATATTATATATGGGACTTTGGAAATACAGAACAATCACCCAATATCAACCTCAGTATGTCACAACAGGTTTTGACAAACAAAAAATCTATACAGCGGGTCGGAACATGTTTTTGTTTTTTTCCCCAGGGAAAATTTTGAGTTTTTGTCAAAAAAAAAAATGGATACCGCCCAAGCCAATTATTTTCAACAATCAAAATCTAAAATATTTCAGCTGAAAACTGAACAATTTTTGGCCAAAAACTAAAACATTTTCAGACAAAAACGACCACCCTCCAAAATTTGTTTTTTTGTTTTGGGCGTTTCAGTTTCTGATGAAAAATCAATAATTTGCAAGGGAAGCATATACTTTCCATGAAAAAATTCATTTAATCAAACTCCCAATTCTCTGAAAAAAGTTTTGATGGAAAATTTTTGACCAGCCCTAATAATCTGGTTTGTCTGACTCAGTTAATTATCCATGTCTAGAATGTTCTTCATAGTCACATCTTTGCATTACACTAAGGTGTAATAGAGATGGTTGGAAAATATTGGTCAAATAAGGTTTGGATTAGAAACAGGGTGAGGGTGGAAATCATTAACATTTTAGTGATTTTCCACCCTCATTTTCTTACCAGATCCATTGTGTACATCAGAGGAGCTTGGAAAGTTTCATTCACTAATGTCTGTAGAAATAGATGTGAGAGCTGTCAATGGATGTAATTATTTGCAAAATAAGCTCCATTTAAAATACAGAAGGAAGTCAAGCCATATCATTGTCTTTATTTTTGATGTTTTAAAAAACAAAATTACAAACAAATTGAAGGTGTGTGCCAATAGGTAGAATTTTGGACCTTATGTTAAAGTAAAAACATCGCTTTGACAAGCAGACATGAAGCACTGTGGTGTAAGACAGTGGAACTCTACTGAAGTCAAAGGACAATGTACACTAGGATCTACATCTGTGATTATTACATCTAGTTGGAAAACTAGGATTTTTGCCATGACAATTTTTACAGGAAAAATTCCCATTGACAAATTCCACCAGGAAATTACAGTATGGGAAATTTTGAAAACGTGGGAAAGATTTTTTGTCACCCTCCTTCTCACACTTTCTTACCATTTCCCAAAAATTTCCAGTTGGGAAAAGTGAAAGTGCTATTTATGTGCTCAACTTACTTAGGT
>NW_020693784.1:0-4221 GCF_002925995.2 Terrapene triunguis
CCAATGCTCCATGTAAACAGGCTCTACTCCGGTGCCCAGCGCACCCCAGGGCCCCTGCCCCAGTCCCAAAGGCCCTTTCCTGCCGCCGGGATCCGAACTGCGCCCCCGCTCCAGGCCCTTGTCTCTGTGGCTAGATCCGCACCCCCCTCCCCCGAGTCCGCTCCCCCCCCCCCCCCCCCCCCGGTCCCACCCCCCCCCCCCCGTACTCCGCTGGTCCAGTGCCCAAACTCTAACCCCAGCGCAGGCGGGTCCCCCCAGCCCAGCCCAGCCCAGCCCGGCTCGGCCCGCCGGAGTCTGTAGAACAGCCCCTGCCCCCCCCCCCACACCAGCCCCGCTTCTCGCTTTCACCCCCCCCCAAAGGAAAGCGAGCGGATCTCTCCCGGCCCGGGCGGGGAGCGGGGGACTCTCCCTGCCCGGCAGGTGTAGCAGATCCGGATTGTTTTTGACCACATCCCCCATCCCTCCTGATTCGCAGCCCCATGGACAGGCGGTAGCAAGTTAACAAACTGTCACATTGCGTGGCAGAAACCGCACCCAGTAGCAAAACGGGAGGGTTGTGTTTCGTGTCGTTACACCTGCTGGTGGATTTGCCGCCCCCGGGGCAGGGGTTCGTTGGGGGAACTTATCTAGGACGGGTCCGCCCCAAAACCCGCTCCCCCGGCTCCGGGGGTGGCCAGATTTTGTTTTCATCGCAATTTCCCTGCCCCGTTTAGCCCCCGATCTCCGCCGGGCGGAAACAGCTCCGGTGTCTCCCGAGCCAAACCCGCTCGGTTCGATCCAGGGAATAAAACACAAGCACAGGGGCCCCCGCTTCCCCCCCCCCCAAAAATCAGGAGTCTTGGGTGGGGATGGGGGGCCTGAATTACTGGAACAGCACAAACGAAACCAAGCCCTGGGAAGCCAGAGAAGGGAAATAAACCAAACGGGGGGGAGGGGGGGGTGCTCTCTCCTTTTCTAGACATCTCGGATTGGGGGGGAGGGACCCGAGGGTCCAGGTGGGAAGAGACGCCTGAGAAAGAAAGAAAGAAAGAGGAAGGAAGGAAAAGAAAAGAAGGGAAATAAAGAAGGAAGGAAGCGCTAGAAAAGAAAAGAAGGAAGGAAGGAAAGAAGGAAGCGCTAGAAAGGAAGGAGAAAAGAAAAGAAAAGAAGGAAGGAAGCAAGGAAAGAAGGAAAGGACAGAAGCGCTAGGAAGGAAGGAAGGAAAGAAAAGGAAGAAAGCGCTAGGAAGGAAGGAAGGAAGGAAGGAAGGGAGGGAGGAAGCGCTAGGAAGGAAGGAAGGAAAGAAAAGGAAGGAAGGAAGGGAGGGAGGGAGGAAGCGGTAGGAAGGAAGGAAAGAAAAGGAAGGAAGGAAGGGAGGGAGGGAGGAAGCGGTAGGAAGGAAGGAAAGAAAAGGAAGGGAGGGAGGTAGGAAGGAAGGAAAAAAACAGACGCGCTAATCAGCATCTTTCCCCGCCTGGCCCGGCAGGAGCCCCCAGCCCCAGGGGTCGCACCGGGGAAAGCGGCACTTTGCTTCTAACACTGCGTGGGGCGGGAGAGGGCCCTGCGGGTGGCTTCGCCCAGCAGAGGGGCGGGAGGGGGCTCAGGGGCTCCCCACCCGGCTGGAGCAGCAGATAACGGGTTAACTTCGAGCCGGCCGGGGGGGTTCCCGCGGAAGGCCCCGATCCTGAACGCCCCGAGGTCCTCCCGTCCGAAAACTCCCATTGCCCCGGGAGGGTCGGGCCCTGCGTGGAGTGGGTGGTTGTGGTGGGGCGGTGCGGCTCGGGGGGCGATCCGGGGGGCCTCTCTAGCTCTCACGCACCCTCCAACCCCGCCACGCCGCTCCTGGGTTTCCACGGCTTGGCAGCGGTTCGGGGCTCCGCTCCGACGCGGGTCCGAGAGAGACCCCCAGGACTGGTCTTTGGTGCCCGCGAGGGGAGGCCCGGGCGTGCTGCCTCTGGGGCCGGGGCAGGTAATAACGGGCTGTAGATTGTGTTAGACCCGATGGGGAGGGGAGGCCCCCGTGTGAGCCCCTGGCACCAGCCCCCTTCCTTGGCTCCGCTTTCAGAGGGATCTGGGCAAGTTGGGGGCTGGCCCCGATCCGTCCGCCTGGTCCCCAAGACCTGTGCCCTGGGCGAGCCCCCAATCCGAGCGCCTCTGGGGCTCTGCAAACCCGGACTAACCCCGCAGGGCCAGCGGCGGGCCTGGGTCGCTTAGCGAGCCCCTTTCGCGGCTTCCACCCCCGCAGGCAGGGCGGCCTGGGGCGGGGAAGGGGGTTTAATCAGCTCTGACGGGCTGCTTGGGCCAGAGACGGCCCAACTCAAGCTGGGGTTTCTAGGCTCCAGCAGCACGACACCCCCCCCCCCCCGCACGCCACAAAGGGTTAAGGGCTGAATTCGTGATGCTCGGGGTGGGAGGCGCTTCCCCCCGTTCCTACTGCCCCCGATAGACTCCGGAGATATTGTCATGCAAAACCAACCAACGCCTTGCCCATTGTCTCCCCAGCCCCAGCCCCGTATAATACTCGGCGGCAGGTCCCGCCAGCCGGGAGGAGCGGTCTCCGAGCCACGGGGGCAAGCAAAGGGAGAGGCGGAGAGGGGTGCATGGAGAGGCCCCTTCTCAAGGCATCCAGGAACTTGCTGAGCCAGGAGGACCAAGAGCTCGGAACAGGGGGTCGAGTGGCAGTCAGACCCCGGGGCGCTGAGGCTGGAGCCCTGAATCGGACTCCAGAGACCAACCCCTCCGGTGGTGCCCTCGCTTCTCTCCCTCCTCCGAGCTCTCCGGCCATCCACCTGTGACCTCCTCTATGTACAAAATGGATTACTCTTACCTCAACTCCTACGACTCCTGCATGGCCGCCATGGAAGCCTCTGCCTACGCGGACTTCAGCTCCTGCAGCCAGGCAAACACTTTCCAGTACAACCCCATCAGGACCAGTTTTGGGACCAACCCTGGCTGCCCGCCGCTCAGCACAGCCAACTGCACCTTGGGGGCCCTGAGAGACCACCAGCCTTCGCCTTACTCCACAGGTAAAGACACGAGCCTCATGACACTGGAGCCAGGGACGGGGTGTGACTGGAGTTGGACACGGTGCAGGAGAAGTTCTCGAGATGTCCAGGCGCTAGCAAGCCAGAGAAGGGTCTACAGGGGACCCGGAGGCTCTTGACATGCTAGGCAAATTTGAACAGATAAAAGTTTGGCAAAGGTCTGAGGGCTTTTTGCGCCGCAATCTGCCACACGATCTCTTTATATCGGGTTGGCTTTCCCCCCCCCAACCCCCCGTTTTTTTTAAACAAAAAGGTATAAACCAATTTTGCAAAATGCAGTTATAAAGATATAAGATTTGGCGTCTAATCAAGTTAAGGAGCCGTATCCCTATGTTCACAGCCAAAACAAATTAATGGGTAATCAGGTTACAGCAACTGGAGGATTAGATCAAGAAATCTAATTTAATATTTGCAGAAATGGCTTCTACAATTTTTTTTATGAAATTATTAATTTCGAGACTTGAGGGGGTTTGTTTTGTTTTGGGAAGGGATCGCATCCGCCTGAGACCGGCTGTAATAAACCAGCGCTCACTGCAAAGCCAATGCTGCTCCAGCCGATGCGTTACAACTTTTTCTGGTCAGTGTCGTGTGCCTTTGTAACTGATCGGGTGGTGGTGGTAATTTACAAAAATACCGAAATCTCCTTACAGCGGCAGGGTCTCTCGCCACCCGATTTTCACATGCTACGTCCGGCCGAGATACAAACCCATCCCTCGGCCACCTCCTATAGAAACAGATCTTACACCCGTTTTAGGTACAATTCCTACACATGGTCACAAAATCTGCGCAGGGTTCGAAGCCCAAACCCGCGCTGTTTAGAAAACACTCCAGGAGACAACAGACTTCAGGCGCTGAGACCTTCAAAGCGGGGCAACGTTCCGCTGTTGTTTTCTGCTGGACCTCTGCCAATCTTCATCCGTAGCCATAAACCTGGGTGTATATAGAGCAGGGAGATGCATATGCATATAGCTATATGGCTATATAGACTAGAGACGCGTACAGGATATGCATGTATCTACACATCGATAGCAAGAGATACGTGTACATATCCAGCTATACAGAGACACACATTTAGATACAGCTAAGTATATATTTTATCAGTAGAAACAAATATATTTTTCGTTATAAATATAGATACATCTCTCTCTCGTCCCATACACCCTATCTATCTATCTATCTATCTATCTATCTATCTATC
>NW_020693785.1:0-10924 GCF_002925995.2 Terrapene triunguis
GGGGGGGCTGCTCCCAGGTGCTCCGTCCCTGCCTCCCCCAGCCGGGGGCGCTGCAGGGTGCTGACCCCCCCGCTGTGTGTCTCCCAGGAGCTGGTACATGAACGGCAACGTGCTAATTATCATCGTCAGCGTCTGCGTCATCCTGCCCCTGGCGCTCATGAAACATCTCGGTGAGTGTGGGGTTGGGTGTGTGTATGTGTGTGTGTGGGTGGGGGGCTGGCGCCCCCTGCTGGTAAGGATCAGCCCTGCGTGTCTCACCCTCTCTCCCCTCCCCCACAGGCTATCTGGGGTACACCAGCGGGCTCTCGCTGACCTGCATGGTCTTCTTCCTCATCTCGGTGAGTCCGCCCTGCCCCCCAACCCACTGTCCCTCCCCCACCTGCCCGCCAGGGAGAGAACCCAGGAGTCCTGGCTCCTAGCACCCCCCCACAACCACTAGATCCCACTCCCCTCCCAAAGCTGGGGAGAGAACCCAGGTGTCCTGGCTCCCAGCCCCCCGCTGCTCTAACCACCAGCCCCCACTCCCCTCCCAGAGCCTGGGAGAGAACCCAGGCGTCCTGGCTCCCAGCCCTCCCTGCTCTAACCACCAGACTCCACTCCCCTCCCAGAGCCGGGGAGAGAACCCAGGCATCCTGGCTCCCAGCTCCCTAGCTGGCTGGCTGGTGGGAGGGTAACCCCTGCTGAGGAAGGGGTGTCTCTCACCGCCCCCCCCCTCCGTGGCTCCCCCCAGGTGATCTACAAGAAGTTCCAGATCTCCTGCCCGCTGAACGGGACCGAGCCCGCAACCCCCCTCGTCTACTACAATGGGCACAACGCCAGCGCCGCCGGCACCACTGGGGACGAGTGCACGCCCCAGACCTTCACCGTCAACTCCCAGGTGAGAGCGGGGGTGGGGGCCAGTGGTTAGAGCAGGGGGGCTGGGAGCCAGGACGCCTGGGTTCTCTCCCCAGCTCTGGGAGGGGAGTAGGGGCTGGTGGGTTAGAGCAGGGGGTGGGGGGGGCTGGGAGCCAGGACTCCTGGGTTCTCTCCTGGCTCTAGCACAATCAGCCCTTCCCTTCCCCCTGCAGACAGCGTACACCATCCCCATCTTGGCTTTCGCATTCGTCTGTCACCCGGAGGTGCTGCCCATCTACACAGAGCTGCGCAGGTGAGGGGCGGGGAGGGGGAAGGGCCGGGTGGGTTCAGGGAGATCGAGTCAGTGGGAAAGGAGTGGGGTCCAGTAGGGGGGCTGGGAGCCCAGATTCCTGGGTTTTCTCCCTGGCTGTGGGAGGGGAGTGGGCTCCAGTAGGGGGGGCTGGGAGCCCGGACTCCTGGGTTCTCCCTGCCAGCCCCAGGGCAGGGCGGCGTTTGACCCCTCTGTCCCCCGCCAGAGCCTCGAAGCGGCGCATGCAGAGTGTGGCGAACGTCTCCATCCTGGCCATGTTCATCATGTACCTGCTGACGGCCATCTTCGGCTACCTCACCTTCTACGGTAAGGCAGTGCAGGGCTGGACCCCTCCAGCAGGAGGCTCAGGGTCCCCTTCCCAGGGCTTGGCTCCCCTCTCGCCCTCCGCACTGACCCCATCAGCGCCCCCAGCACCCCCTCTGACCAGCCCCCCCCCCGCAACCCCACCGCTACAGCTGCGCGGGGCCCAGCTGGGCTCCCGGCTAACGGCCGTCCTTCCGGCCCTTCCGTGTCCCGCAGGGAACGTCGAACCGGAAATGCTGCACACGTACAGCGAGGTGGATCCCCTGGACCGGCTCATCCTCTGCGTCCGCCTGGCCGTGTTGATGGCCGTCACACTGACAGTGCCCGTGGTGCTCTTCCCGGTATGTGTCCCGGCTGCTCTGCCCCAGAGGCAGCTGCATCTCGGCGCTGGGCGAGCCACCGCCGTATCCCTTACTTCTTTCCTTGTCTCCTCCCAGATCCGCAGAGCCATCCAGCAGCTACTCTTCCACGGGAAGGATTTCAGCTGGGTTCGGCATGTGAGCATCGCTATCTGCCTTCTGTTCTTGGTCAATCTCCTGGTCATCTTTGTCCCTAACATCCGGGATATCTTTGGAGTCATTGGTAAGTCCCTGGCTTCAAATGGGCTGGGGGTTGGCCCTCCAAGGCGAACTGTCTCCATGCAGCATTATATGCGGCTGTTCTCCAGTTGCCCCGCCCCAGAGGTGGCTGCGTTTCGGCACCAGGCAAGCCGTCCCCGTGTGGCGTTATGTGTGGCTGCTCCTCAGGTGCCTCACCCCACTCCAGAGGTAGTTGCATCTTTGACCTCTCTCCTCTCTCTTCCCAGGCGCCACCTCCGCCCCCAGTCTCATTTTTATCCTCCCCAGCATCTTCTACCTCCGCATCGTTCCCAATGAAAAAGAACCGCTGAGATCCAGGCCAAAAATCCAGGTACCCACCGCTGGGGGGGCGCAGTGCCCTGGGGAACGGGGGGCTCGGTGGGGGGGCACCGTTCTGTGGTGAGCAGGGGGCTCGGTGGGGGGTGCCATGCTGTGGGGAGTGGGGGGCTCGTTAGGGGGGTGCCATGCTGTGGGGTGGGGGCAGGGAGCTCAGCGGGGGGTTCTGTGCTGTACTTTGGGGCTCACCTTGTCCTCCCCCTCCCGCCCCCCAGGCCGCCTGTTTCGCTGCCCTCGGCTTCATTTTCATGGTGATGAGTCTCGGCTTCATCGTGGCTGACTGGGTGACGACTGGACGGAGCAGCGGCGGGGGGCACTGACCCGCCCCCCCGCCGACCCCCGGCACAGACACATGGACCCCACTGGGCCGGCTCGGGGGGCCCAGCCATTGCTGGGGCAAGGGCACCGCCACCTCCCATTGGCCCTTGCTCTGCTGCAGCCGTGGCAACACTGAGACCAGCGCTAGGGCCTGCCCATTGGCCAACTGTTACCATGGCAACACTACAGACCCTGGCAGCGACTGGTGTCCATGGGAACGGTGCCAAGGCCCTTCCATCAACTGTTACCGTGGCAATGCTACAGCGACTGGTTTCCATGGAAATGGTGTGAAGGCCCTTCCATCGGCCACCTGTTACCACGGCAATGCTACAGCTCCTGGCAGCGACTGGTGTCCATGGGAACGGTACCAAGGTCCTTCCATCGGTCGACTGTTACCGTGGCAATGCTACAGCTCCTGGCAGTGACTGGTTTCCATGGGAATGGCGCTAAGGCCCTCCTATGTGTGCCTTGTAGTCATGGCAGCCTCCCATTTCCATGGGACAAAGCTCCTGATTGGGCCATCGGTGCCATGGCAACGGCAGGTTCCCCACGACTACTGAGTCCCCTGACTACAGCGCAACTGGGTTCTCCTTAGCTCCCTGTCGCCGTGGCAACATGGCAGGTCCCCAGGGGAACAACACCAGGCCTTTGTTGCTGTGACAACGCTTTGGCCACTGCTGGAGTGGGTGGGTGGGGGGGTCCCATAGCAACAGTTCCCTCCAGACAATGCCTCCCACCTCTTTGGTTCCCATGGAGACAGGAACACCCCCTCTCCCCTGCTTGTACTCATTCCCTGGCATCAGTTGAAGAGGGACTGTGAATCCGACTGTGCCAGGGCGGGGGCCAGGTGGATCCATGGCACTCTTATTTATTGCTCTTATTTAATTCGGAGCCAGCAGCCAGACCAAAGAGCGATGCTGGGCTCACTGCTGGGGCCAGGATCGTGACACCCCCCCAGGACTCCTGGGTCCCATCCCCAGCGACGGGGCCATGGGCTGTCCACTTTTTTGTGCCTCAGTTTCCCCACTGGGAGATAGGGGCGTGTTCCCATCCTGCTGAGGATTAACCCTCGAGTGTCTGAATTCTCCGGGGCCGGAGGAGACGCTGTTACTGTTACAGTAATGGGGGAGGCAGGGGGTGAGCGTCCCGTGGAGCCTCAGGACGCCTGGGTTCTTCCCGGGACGCCTGGCTTCCTGAGCGGGGCTGGGGGGGAGGCGAAGCCGTGTGCCTACAGGCCTGTTTGCCGCCTGGGACAGGCCCCAACCATGGTGCAGAATTCGCCCCACGTCAGCACCTTTCCCCCACCACACGGGGGCACCGTTGGTTGAGCCAGTTGAATGCCCCCCTTTCATCTGGGTGTCTGGGCGGGCGTTTATTGAACCCTGGGTCTCGGTTCTCTTTTCAAACTACCTCACCACCCAGAGACAGCCGAGGGTCACGAATGCTGCTCGCCCCAGCCCCTTCAGAGAGCAAGAGGTTAAGGACAGGGCTGTCGGGGGGCCACCTCCCTGAGCGCGGGGTGGGAGGCAATCCGGGTACAGGTGCCTCCTCCTAGCCAGAGAACGCTCCATCCGCCCTGTTGAGAAATCCTGGAGCCTCTGCTTCCTCCTCCAGAAACGTCTAGATCTTGTCCCAATGGCTCCTTCTCCCCTCCTGAAAAATCCTCGCGCCTACGTGTTTTCATCCAGAAACTACTAGTTCCCACTCTGGCGCCTCCGTCTCTCCTCTAGAGAAATCCCAGCGCCGCCATTTCCTCCTCCAGAGATCTCTAGATCTTGCCCCGACGCCACCATCTCCCTTCTAGGAGGATCCTTATGCCTACATATTTTCCTCCAGAAACCTCTAGATCCCACCCTGATGGCTCCATTTCCCTATCTATCTCAGAGAGCTGGAAGGGACCTTGCAAGGTCATCAAATCCAGTCCCCTGCCTTCGCAGCAGGACCAAGTATCGTCCCTGACAGATTTTGCCCCAGATCCCTAAATGGCCCACTCAAGGATTGAACTCACAACGCTGGGTTTAGCAGGCCAATGCTCAAACCACTGAGCTATCCCTGCCTAGAAAAATCCCAGCGCGCCCCCAGCCGCATTGGCACAGCTCCCCCACCACTGCGGCCTTAGCACTCAATGCCTCTTCAGCCAGTGCCTTAAACTCTGCCCCCACCCCCCCGGTGCAGTCCCCCGGCTTCACAGTAGCCGTCTCCTGCCCCCCAAATTCAACCGCAACCCTGGTGGTTCTGCTCCCCCCTGCCCCGACACAGCAGTTATATTGGCAGAAAGGGGCCCTATAGAGAATCAGGACTCCTGGGTTCTCTCCCCGGCTCTGGGAGGGCAGTGGGGTCTAGTGGTTAGAGCTGGGAGCCAGGACTCCTGGGTTCTCTCCCTGGCTCTGGGAGGGGAGTGGGGCCCAGTGGTTAGAGCTGGGAGCCAGGACTCCTGGGTTCTACCACCAGTGCTCCCATCTTCGCCCTCTCCAGGAACTGGTTTCTCCCTTTCTACTGGCGTAATTTGGGTTTTCATTTTGGAAGGAAGCATTTGAGCAAGAAACAAACATTTTCAGGCTTCCCTCCCCCCCCTGCCCAAAATACGAAACCCTCAAACGGGAAATTCTCCCTGTTTCAAACAAAAATCTGCTCCCCCCCCCGGCCCCATGTTCTGATTTCTTCGGAAAAGTGTGGGGGGGGAGGCCCCCCAAATGACTTTTGTTTTGCCAGTGGGGGAAATTGGCTGCCATGATAAACAAATCCAGGCTCGGCCCAACTAAAGCTACCGTGCCGCAACAGGTCTGTCAGAATCCTCCGGTTCCGGGTCTGGCCCGGAGCCGAAGAAAACAATGACGTTTTGCGAGCCACCCGGGGAACCCCCCCCTCCCAAAATTGGGCGATCACGCAGCCGACTCAGAGCAAGTGATCTCTTTTCTTGGGCCGACAGCTGGGGAAAGAGACACGTTTCCGAACTTCTGCAGAGCTCATGTCCTTCCCCTGGCAGTCGGGCTGGTAAAAGAGACGTGTCCTGTCCAGCCAACGCTGCCAACCCCCGCTTGTGTCGTCCCCCCAAATGTCCTTTCCCGGAAGGAGAAACAAGAAAAAGACCATTTTGGAAAGCGGGATTTTTGCCCTCATGGGAGAGTCTGAAAACTCGGCTTTCCCCCTTACTAACTCTCAGGACGTTTGCCAAACCGTCGCGTTTCCTTTTTGGGGCCTGGCGTTGCCTGGGACTCGGGGACGCTGGTAGAAGGGTCCTGGGTTCAGATTCTGAGGTGGGTGGGTTCCAGGCCTGGTTAATTCAGGGCTGGCCTGGATGGAATAATCACACCGGGGACGGCTCCCCGAACTGAAAACCCTCGTCCCGCCAGCCCCTAAAGTCAGCGTCTTGGTCCATTGATCCTGCCTGGATTCACGTGACTCCAGACGCACGAGGCTTTACTGGGGGGGGGGAGCGGGGATAAAAGGGCCCCTCGAAGCACTATTTCGGTCAGCACGTCCAGCCCAATCCTGCGTCGTCCCCAGTGCTACGGACAAAGCCAAAAGACCCCCCCCCCCATTGCAGCAGGGGTTCCCCCCCATGGCTGGGGGGAGCGATGCTGTGGGGAGGGGCAGCGCAAGGTGAAAACGATGCATGGAGCCGGTGGCTTTTGTACGGTCGCTCTGGGTTTCAATAAATAGCAACCGGACTTTTTCCCCCTGCCCGAGTCGTCTGTGTGTGTGGGTCAGAGGGAAGGGGGGGTCTATGAGGGGAGGGGGAGGCTGGGGGTTATGGGGGGAGGGGGCAGGGGGAGATGGAGGAGGCAGGGGAGGGAAGTTGGGGGGTGAGTGTGGAGGAGGGGGGGGTTAAGGAGGAGGGGATTGCAGGGAGGGGAAGGGGGGAGGGACGGGGCACGGGGGTTGGGGGCAGGGCCCTAGCGGTACATTACCCACCATAGAGAGGCAGCTAGAGCCAGTCCCCGAAACAGCCCCTCCCCCACAGCACAGCTAGGCCGCCCTCCTCTGACTTAGGGGTGGTCCCCACACCCCCGAAGCTGCGTCGGACTCAGAAAATGCCCCCACACTCCCCAAACGGCTGCATAGGAACCACAGACCAGGCGCCAGGCGGACGCAACGTTGCCTGAGTTTGCCGAGAGCCTGAGCCCATTGCTCGGAGAGGCAGGCCGGCCCCAACCGTCACCAGGTTTCCCCCCTGCCCCCCAGCTCTGCTGGTGCCCCTCACTCCCAGCCCTGGCTGGGGCCATTCGCAGAGCCCAACTTCCCCAGGCCCCGGGCGCTCAGCGTTGGTCGGTGGTTTTTTCTGCGCTTCCTGTTGAAAAAAGTCCCCGCAACGCGGAAGTTCCCTGGGGCGAGCTCAGGGAGGGGAGAGACCCCGAGAACCCGCTGGGGGCTGGAGACAGGAGCCAGCATGAGCCGGGGGTCCAGGTCAGGGGCGCGAGGGCAGCAGGAGAACGTCCCCTCCCAGCTCCTCCGGGATCATGAAAACCAGCAGGTGTTTGAGCTCCTGGGCCGGAAATGCACGGTGAGGCATGAGGCCCAGAGGGTGCTAACACCAGGGGCTGGGGGTTGGGAGTGAGGGGCACCGGCAGAGCTGCGGGGGAACCCAGGGCTGCAGGTCGGGAGTTGGGGAGCACCGGCAGAGCTGGGGGTACCCCAGGGCTGGGCTAGCAGGGGGCTGCAGGTCAGGAGTGAGGGGCACCGGCAGAGTTGGGGAGCAGACTAGGACTGGGCTAACAGGGGGCTGCAGGTCGGGAATGAGAGGGACTGGCAGATCTGAGGGTGGGGAGCCCAGGGCTGCAGGTCGGGAGTGGGGGGCACCAGCCGGGCTGGGGACAGGGGAGCACTGGGCTAGCAGGGTCCTGCAGTGGAGCGGGGGGCACCAGCAGAGCTGGGCTAGCAGGGGGCTGCGGGTCAGGAGTGAGGGGCACCTTCATTGCTGCATCCCTCCCCCTCCGCTCAGGAGGAAGTGGGGTGAGCGGTGCTGACGGGGGCTGTGAGGGGCCCGGCGCGGTGACGCTGGGGAGCCCGGAGCCTCAGCCAACATCGGAAACCAAGACAGGAACTGGCAGCCCCGGGGGGCCACGCTTAGGGCCGGACGAGCCCTCCCCCCGTGGCATTCTGTGCGGCTGTTCCCCAGCCGCCCCAGAGCTGGCTGCATCTCAGGCGCGATCTCTCTGTAACTCGGTTGTCTCTGTGCCAGACTCTGGCCACGTCGGTGGCCCAGCTGTACCAGGCCATGCCCCCCAACAGCCAGGTGTGGGGTAAGCAGGGATGCGGGGTCCTGTGCCTGGTCAAGGACAACCCCCGGCGCTCCTACTTCATCCGCCTCTTCGATCTCAAGGTGAGTCCCTGTCCTCCCCCCGGCGGCTCCCCATCCCTTCCCAGCACTGGCGAGAGAACCCAGGAGTCCTGGCTCCCAGCCCCCAACCCCCTGCTCTAACCACCAGACCCCACCCCCCTCCCAGAGGCGGGGAGAGAACCCAGGAATCCAGGCTCCCAGCCCTCCCCGCTCTAACCACTAGTCCCCACTCCCCTCCCAGAGCTGGGGAGAGAACCCAGGAGTCCTGGCTCCCAGCCCCCTGC
The DNA here is from genome assembly GCF_002925995.2 of Terrapene triunguis. NCBI lineage: Eukaryota > Metazoa > Chordata > Testudines > Emydidae > Terrapene > Terrapene triunguis. The sequence goes on from NW_020693785.1 coordinate 8,266, forward strand.
TCTAACCACTAGCCCCCACACCCCTCCCAGAGTCGGGCAAAGAACCCAGGCGTCCTGGCTCCCAGCGCCCCCTGCTGGCGGGGTGCTAACCGGGGTTCCCCTTTCTCTTGCAGGAGAGGAGGCTCACATGGGAGCTGGAGCTCTCCAGCCAGTTGGTCTATTCTGCCGTCACCCCCTATTTCCACACCTTCCCCGGGGACGTGAGTATCTGCCCCAGAGGGGGCCGGGGGGGTCGGGGGGGGTTGATCAGTGGGGCAGGGCTGCCAGACATAGCCCTGCCCCCGGAGACAACAGTTCAGAGACAGGGGGGTGAAAAGAAGGAGAAAATTGAGGGCTACCAATAAGAAGTGAGGCTGGAAACCCGGATGCCTGGGTTCTCTCCTGGCTCTGGGAGGGGAGTGGGGGCTAGTGGTTAGAGCAGGGGGGCTGGGATCCAGGACTCCTGGGTTCTCTCCCGGCTCTGGGTCCCCCCAGGACCAGCGAGGTGCCTTTTGCTTTCAGGAATGCCAGGCCGGGCTGAACTTTGCGGACGAGGCTGAGGCCCGCGACTTCTATGCACTGGTGGAGGAGAAGGTCCAGAAGCGACAGCAGCGGATGGGTACGTGGAGGGGTAGGGAGCCGGCCAGTGCCCCCTAGAGGGGACAGGCCCCGTGCCCCGTTCCCTGGCCCCCTGAGCCAGCCCATGCCAGGGTCACAGTGCATGTTCTCCTCTTTCCTCAGAGAAACGGCAGCTCCCCCCGCCACCTCCCCCGGTCAATGAAGGTGAGTCCCCCTCTATCCCACTGTCCTTTGCAATGGGGGGGAGGGGCAGGTTGGGGTAGACCCCCCACCAAGCTCTCCCACTGGGGGTGGGGGGGTGGTGACATGGGTCTAACCCCGGCTCTTTTTGCCTCCTTTAGAGCGACGGGCGATGACGCTGCCCCGATCCCCAATGCCCGGGGGAGACATGAATGGTAAGTGCTTTGGAGGTGGGGGGCCTGAAAGGGTTAATTCAGCCCCCCACCCCCCCCCCCCTGCGCCCCCCCAGCGCCCGGCCCTGACTGCCAGGGGAGAGCGCCCCCTGCCTCACTCCCTGCCCCACGGCGTCCCCCAGCGCCCGGCCCCAACTGCCAGGGCAGAGCACCCCCTGCCCAGCCCCCCACCCCGCTCCCCACAGCACAGCGCCCCCCAGCGCCCAGCCCTGACTGCCAGGGGAGAGCACCCCCTGCCCAGCCCCCCACCCTGCTCCCCACAGCCCCATCTCTCTCTCCCGCAGGTCCCAGCAAACAGCCGAATTCCCCCTCCAGCTCCTTGAACCTGGTGACGATGGACATCCAGAACCCGGACATCACCTCGTCCCGGTACCGGGGGCTGCCGGTGCCCACGGCCACTGAAAAGAAGAAGGGCAAGAAAAAGATCTCCAAGGCCGACATCGGCGCCCCAAGCGGATTCAAGTGAGAGCTGGCATCAAGGGGGCCAGGAATGGGGCGTGGGGCCTGGCCCCTCTAGGGGGTTCTGGCTCCTGTCTGGCCCCAGGGCGGGGGGCTGGCTGGCTCAGGGGGGCCGGGAATGGGGCACGGGACCTGGCCCCCTCTAGAGCTGGCTAATCTTTGTTCTTCCAGGCATGTCACCCACGTCGGATGGGACCCCAACACCGGCTTTGACGTATGTAGCTTCAGAGACAGGGGCATGGTGGGGGTCTGACCCTGGGGTCCCAGGGATCACAGGGGCTGGGAAGGGGGCCAAGGACAGGCCGTGGGGTAAAGCTTCGGTGTTAGCAATGTCTGTGTACAGTGGGGAGGGCGGGTTTCACTCTGCTTGTGGCTACCAGGCGTGATGCGGGGTGTGACCGGGCTTCAGTTGGTGTGCGTGGCTGTTTCCCGGCTGCCCCGCCCCAGAAGTGGCTGCATCTTAGCATCCGGTGAGCCAGCCCTATGCAGCGTTATGTGCGGTGGTTCCCCAGCTGCCCCGCTCTAGAGGTGGCTGAATCTCAGTGCCAGGCGAGCTATCTCCATGGGGTGTTATGTGCAGCTGTTCCCCCGCTGCCCCGCACCAGAAGTAGCTGCATCTCAGTGCCCCATGGAGCATTATGGGGGCAAATTTGAGGGTTGCTTGAGCCAGGACTGCCCAAGATACCGCCTCCCTGTGGCCCTCCGTCCCCCCAGCTTTTTCCAAACTCATCTTGTTCTCCCAACGCACATTTGCCCTCCCCTGGGGTCAGATCCTGGCTTCGAGCTCCCCCCGCCCCGCCCGCCCAAGCTGCTCGGGGAGTTGACAGCGTGGCCGTTATTGGCGGTTAGGTTGGTGCGTGCCCACAGGAAAGGGGCAAGTTGCAGCCAGACAGAGGCACTGCTGGAGCTAGCGGGCATCTGGATGGCACAAGGGGCAGGGCGCGGTCCTAGCCCCAGGATGTTTTTCGGACTCCAGACAGTGTGTTTTCTCCTTGGGGCTCAACTGGGAATTAACACCGGGCCTGTGGCATGCCGCAGTTGGCGGCTAGGTGATCTGGCCTGCAAAATCGATTGCCAGGTTCTCCCGGGACTGTCCCTTTTTTGCTGCAGCTTGTCGGGAAGTCTGGCCGAGGCAGCCAGTGTCGCGGGCTCCGGACGGCATGGGGTTTTTCCCCGGCCCTTAAAGGCAGCGGCCCAATAATCTGGGCATGAGACTCTGCAAGAGGATG
>NW_020693786.1:0-291 GCF_002925995.2 Terrapene triunguis
AGGTCAGGAGCAATTTGCCTGCTGGGAGCTGCAGCCGCATGATGTGGATAGGTGGCGGCCCCGGTTGAGTAGGGGCTGGTGCGGGTGATGACCTGGCACGTCCCCACCTCCCTCACCCGCAGTAACTGGACTTTGGGTTCTGTAGGAATGTGTTGTTCCCGAATCGTATGCCCACGAGAACGGCAAACTGTTCCCTTGGCAACGAGGCAGGAGTGACCTTGTCCTAGCGTCTGTATTTGGGAAACTTATTGGCAACCTGACATCACCCTTGCAGCTGGTGTTCACGTGCAC
>NW_020693786.1:391-1824 GCF_002925995.2 Terrapene triunguis
CAAAGTAAGGAGAAGAATAAAAACCCCAGGAAAAGTTTTCCTGGGAGGCTTTTTGCTTGAGGCTTTTGAAGCTCTCTAGCTACCAGAAACCTGGTGCTCTATTTCCTTTCCTGTGTCGTCGCCACAGGTGTCCAGTCAGTAGATCTGACCGGACACTATCAGATCCCCTTTTCAACCAGATTTTCTGGTCGAAAACCGGGCACCCGGCCACCTTACCACCGCCCGGGGCTCAAGCTGAAGCCCGAACCCCGCCACCTGGGACTGAAATCAGTGTCTCCTGAAAGAGGTACAATAGTCTGGAAAGATTGAGAACCACTTGCTAGAGAGTAGATCACTCTTTATGAGCATTTGTTGTCTTCACTGTTGTAGCCGTGTCGGTCCCAGGATATTAGAGACACAAGGTGGGTGAGGTTATATCTTTTATTGAACCAACTTCTGGTAGTGAGAGAGACCAGCTTTTGAGCTACACAGAGCTCTTCTGTCTCTGTCTGAAGAAGAGCTCTGTATGGCTCAAAGGTTTGTCTCTTTCACCCACAGAAGTTGATCCAATAAAAAAATTGGACCTCACCCATCTTGTTTCTTTCTGAGCATGTCATTTCTAGCCATGAGTAAGGGCAGGAGCTGTAATTCTTGGGTAAGCCATACACAATAGAGATGGGCGATCCAGGGACAGGAAGTAGTTTGGAGCTGTGCGATACCGTATTGTACTGACACCAATGTAGAATGGTCATTAGTGCCAGGATGTGATTACCTCTGCGATCCTGGAGGGGCTGTTGCAAACCACAGTGGGGCTCCAAGCAGCCAGAAATTCCTTGTTCCTCTGTTCAGTCCATTCCACATTCTTTCTGTCCAACTGTGCAACTGAAATACATATCGTCCTTGAGTGCTCCTTTAGCACCTCGATCGTCCAGTGGCCCCACTGATTGTTTAGCAGGCTTCCTGCTTCTGATGTACTTAAAACATTTTGTTTTTTTTTGCTATTACTTTTTGAGTCTTTGTCTAGCTGTTCTTCAAATTCTTTTTTTGGCTTCCTAATTATATTTTGACACTTCACTTGACAGAGTTTATGCGTCTTTCTATTTTTCTCACTAGGATTTAACTTCCACTTTTTAAAGGATGTCTTGTTGCCTCTCACTGCTTCTTTTACTTTGTTGTTTAGCCACGGTGGAACTTTTTTGGTTCTCTTAGTATGTTTTTTTAATTTGGGGCATACATTTAAGTTGAGCCTCTATTATGGTGTCTTTAAAATGTTTTCACGCAGCTTGCAGTGATTTCACTTTTGGCCCTGCACCTTTTAATTTCTGTTTAATTAACGTCTTCATTTTTGTGTAGTGCCCTTTTCTGAAATTAAATGCTACGGTGTTGGGATGCTGTGGTATTTTCCCTGCCAAAGGGATGTTAAATTTAATTATATTATGGTCACTATTACCAAG
>NW_020693787.1:0-2409 GCF_002925995.2 Terrapene triunguis
TGGTAAGAACTCACTTATCAATAGACACAGCTGTAAAACCCTTATGTCTGTATAAATGTAGTTGTAAAATCCTCACTTCTGTATTGTTTTGTATGTTTATTTGCATGGTCTCTGTCTGGTTCTGTAATTGTTTCTGTCTGCTGTATAATTAATTTTGCTGGGTGTAAACTAATTAAGGTGGTGAAATATAATTGGTTAAATAACCATGTTACAGTATGTTAGGATTGGTTAGTTAAATTTCAGTAAAATGATTGGTTAAGGTATAGCTAAGCAGAACTCAAGTTTTACTATATAGTCTGCAGTCAATCAGGAAGTAGAGGGGGAATGGGAACGGGGAATGGGGGTGGGGAAATTAAAACCATGTTTTGCTAAGGGGGGAATGGGAACAGGGAATGCGAACAGGGATGGCTCTGTGATGTCAGAGCTGGGAAGGGGGACACTGAGGAAGGGAACTGGAATCATGCTTGCTGAAAGTTCACCGCAATAAACAACAAATTGTTTGCACCTTTGGACTTCGGCTATTGTTGCTCTCTGTTCATGCAAGAAGGACCAGGAAAGTGAGAGGGTAAAGGAATAAGCCCCCTAACAGGAGGTATCTGTGTTGACATAAGATACTTAGAAATCTGGAAATCATTTGGCTTAGTGCCGCATGACGTTTTTGTTAAAAAATGAGCACTACACAACGCCAATATAGCACATATTACATGGATAAAAAACTGCCTGATAGAGCTCACAATTTAATTATCAATGGAGAATCATTGAATTTCCAGTGGGCTGTAGTGTTTCTAGCGGGTTCTTCAGGGATCTGTCCTTGGCTTAACTGTCAAAAGTATCTTTACTTGAGTATCTTTGGAGTATCTTTACTCCAATGATCTGGAAAAAAAACATAAAATCATTTCTGGTAATGTTTGCTGATGACTCCAGGACTGGTGATGTGCTAAATAATGATGAGGGGAGGTCACTTGTACAGAGGGATCAGGAAGTTGTGGTAATCTGGCCTCAATCAAATGTGTTTCAATACAGCCGAATGTAAGGTCATACTTACAGTATGGTATGATACTTACAGGATGAGGGATAGAGCACTGGACTGGCACTCAGGAGACATAGGCTCTCTTCCTGGTTCTACCCCTAAGCTGCTGAATGACTTTTGGTGAGCCACTTTGCCTGTCTGTGCCTCAGTTTCTCCATCTGTACAACAGAGATAAATATACTAACCTCCTTTGCTTTGAGAGCTGCTGAAGAAAAGCACTATGTAAGGGCTAGGTGTTACTATTTTATTATCCTGGAAAACAGTTACTCTGAAAAGGACTTAGGGAGATCAAAATGAGTAATCTCCAGGTGGTTTGTTTGTTTGTTGTTGGGGGTTCCCCCCCCCTCATTTTCCAGTGTATTTTTTCCTTGTTCCATTCTGTCACTTTTCATAATTTCCTCAACTTTTGAAAGTGAAAGGAGGCACTGCTAGGCAGAGATAAAAGCCCGCTGTATGGCCATGAATGGCCTGGGTCAGCAGACTTTGGGCTGCTGGGATAAAAATTGCTTTGTAAATATTCGGGCTCGGGTGAGCTCAAGCCCTGAGACCATCCAGCCCAAGCCCAAGCCCGAGCATCTACACAGCAATTTTTCGGCAACAGATCCTGAGACCCTGACCCGGGCTAGTCATGTTTTTTTTTATTCCTATGTAAACATACCTAGAGCAGAAAAAGGTAACATGTAACTTAGCCATTATGTGACTTTCAAAACTTGTTCTTTTTTGTCATTCCATAACTTGCAAAATTGGAGAAGATTGAAAAGCTACAGCATGTGGAAAGAGAACATGATAAAAAATATGAAAGGAAAATGGAAACAAACAAAAAAATCCTGTGAGGCTACAAATTACACTAATTCCTTTTTATTCCATGGCAAAAAGAAAAAATAGAGGGGAGAGAGGAAAAAAAGGGGGAGAAAATTAAAAAATAAAGAAAATTTTGAAATTTCAATTTTTCTAAACTAAAAATTTCACTGAAAACAACATTTCCCAGGAAAAAATACTGTTGACAAAAGCTCAATTTTTGGCGGGAAAATGTGCAGGGCTGAGAAAAGCATGCCTCACTTTATGGTTGCCCGGCTTGAGACACCTTAAAGGAACCAGATTTCCAGAGGGTGAGAGCTCAGCACTTTCTGAAAATCAGGTCCCTTTATGATATCTCAAGTTGGGCATCCAAACTCACTGGTCACTTCTAACAACCCTGGTATTCTAATGTTCTCAGACAGCTGGTCTGAGAATACTTCACAGTGGTTGTTACAATTAATTCCCAGCCCAGAGATGCTCTCTAATTGCTTAGCTTCAAGTACACCATGGAGGGTCAGATGTTTTGGGGCAAGGGACACTGCTATGGGTCAGGTCCCAAAGATCTGCACCAACCAGGACAG
>NW_020693788.1:0-1009 GCF_002925995.2 Terrapene triunguis
AGAGAGAGAGATAGAGGGTGTGTGTTGGCCAACGTACGAGAGAGAGAGAGAGACAGACAGACAAAGAGAGAAATAAAAACATGGGAGGAAAGCAAGCAACTCACCACCTGGAGTCATCCTCCTGGATGCAACCTTCTGATGCGAAGGAGACACCGTTCCTGACCAGAGAAATGAGCAACCTCTCAAAGTAGGGACCTTTTCTCCCTCGTGACCACAGCTAGTCAGGAATCTTTTCATACAAACCCAGCCCTACCGTACTGGGCTTCCCTACCTGGACTCAGGTTGGGCGTGAGCAGAGCCCTCACCAAACCAGACACTTATCTCACGGACAGCAGCGTCTCCTCGGCTCCCAGATGGACGGCTTTTGCGTGGCATCAACAATGCTCAGAGTTTCAACACTCTCGCTCGCTTTCCATCGCATCATGGTAGTAGACTCTGACGCGTGACTTCTTTTTCCTTGATACTAAACCTAGCACGGTGGGGGAGAGAGGGGGGAAGAAACAAAAAAATTAGCATTTCCATCTGCAATGTCGCGTAGTTTCTTCATTTCACATCTCCCATATCCCACGGCTCCGCCATCAACTCATCTCCCATTACTACGTTACAACTGCAACTAGAAGGCACCCATTATAACGGCACCCAAAATACTCACTTTCCTCAGGAGACTCGTCCCGTCCCCAGCCTTAATCCCAGAGCCTCGTAACTAACAAGAAAGCACACGGCCTGTGAAGAAAACTACAGCAACTACAGATGAGGAATTCAAAGCACTGACCGCTTACTCACAGCCAGCGATGCAGAAGGCAGAAACATGGGGACTATTCATGTCTCCTTAGAAGGACGTCCAGGCTGCTCAGGTCCACTTCTGCCATATTCTTGTCCGGCTAGGGCTCCTGGACAATTCCTCTGCAAACTAATAAAGCCAAACAAGAACCATCACTACACAGAGCTCCATTGGTGCGTTGAATCTTGCCCTCATCCCTGCCTCCCTCTCCAGTCCCATCTACATCAG
>NW_020693789.1:0-1202 GCF_002925995.2 Terrapene triunguis
CTAAGTCTAAATGGGGTGGCTTGATTTGTGAAAATTATAAATAAAGAGAAAGTCATTACTGCTCAGTGCTTGTGAGAGATTTCTCATAGAAGATTCATTTTAAACTGTTAGGATTGTGTCCTCATCATTTGGAAGAGATCGGGTCGTGAAAAGTGTAAACGAAGTGAAGTCATTACTGAAGAGATCTTGTGACAGATTTCTCATGGAATACTCACTTTAAAGTCCTTAAAACTACTGTCCTGATCATTTGGACGACATCGGACCGTGAAAAGGGAAATCAAAGCAAAACTCATTACTGCTCATTGCAGGTGACCAATGTAGCAGAAGAAAAATCTTAATATTAAAGCAGCTAGAATCGCGTCTTCCTCATTTGGAAGAGCTCGCGTTGTGACAATTACAAAAAGAGGAGTCCGTCAGTCATTTAGTGAGCAGTGCTTCTGAAACGTTTCTCACGGAATGTTCCTCCTAAAACCTCTGGGAGGCTAGCCTGATGATTAGGAAGAGCTCGACTACTGAAGCTAACAAACAAAGCAAAACTCATTCCTGATCAGTGCTTGAGCTACATTTCTCATGGAATCTGCATCTCAAAGCCTTTGGGACTCGGGCCTTCTCATTTGGAAGAGATCGGGTCATGAAACTGCCAAAGTGTAGTTTGTCTGCAGGTGACAAACTAGACTGGCCTCCTTATGATGAAGCATTTAGGATTCGGTCTTGAGAATTTTCGGTAAATGCGTTAGTGACTATTAGAAACAAAGCAAAGTTCACCAATTGTGACAATATTCTTATTGAGACTTCATCCCAAAACCGTTGGGATGCTGTCCTCATCATTTGGAAGAGAACGGGTGGTAAGACGAAGAAAGAAAGCAAAACACATCCTTGATTATTGCGGGTAACACACTTATCGGAGAAACTCCCTTTCAAAGCAGTTAGGATTGTGTAGGTAACTTGGCGTTGGGGTTAGGCGTCCTTTGGTCAGGCTTCCTAGGGGTTTGGCTCCCACACTAACGTTTGGATGCCTATGGTGAGGCCACTTGGCATTAGGGTTACGGTTCCTATAGGTAGGCCTCTTGGAGTTAGGGTTAGGGTTTCTATGGGTAGGGTGCCCCGCCCTAGGTCTTCGATTCTTTTGTATTGGCCACTTGATGTTAGGTGTAGTGTTCCGATAGAGGAGGCCACATGGAGTTAGGATTAGGGCACCTATG
>NW_020693790.1:0-2490 GCF_002925995.2 Terrapene triunguis
CCTTGATAAAACACCCTGAATTTTAAATCCCCACCTTCCCTCTTAGCCCCTGCCATCCCCCCGCAATTAATCCAGACGTGTCTGAAATCCCACCCGTCTACTCTTCCTTATTGGGGATGCACCAGAGTGTAGAAATCCATTCTGGACTGAGGACGAGAAACGTTAAGATGCGGAATATATTTTATTTTTTAACCCTTAATGAGTTGGCTTTGTAAATTACATTTTTTTGGGGGGAGGGGTTGTCTAGAACTGGCCTTCCCCCTCCCCTCCCGCCCCGTCTCTGTCTGATAAAACAGGAAGAACCAACCACCGTAAAAGAAAAATGTTCTGATGTTCCTTGTAAAAGGAACAGGACTGGCTTTTTTATATAACCAAATGTGGTGTTTTAGTGACTTTTTGATAATGTACAGTTTTTGTGAATTTAAATTTATTTCTTTCTATATTTTTAGGACCAATCTCATTTTTAATAAGGTTTAAAGAAAAAAAAATATTCTAGATTAACTCCTGTTTGTTGCCATGTGATGTTCCCACAAGTACAGCGGTAGAGAGTGCTTGTCAAGTTGCGAGAATAAAAACAAACCCACGTTTGATAGAGACGGTGTCGTCGGGGGTGTTTCTGGTGGGGGCAGCTGGATGGGGGCGGGGGGGAGAGCCCAGCTGGCTTTTCACGTCTGAAGTTCAGGCTGCGTGGCGGGAAGGAAGAACGGGCATTAGGCAGAAGCGGTGCCCAAGAGAGTTGGGAGCATCGAGTCAAAGGGATGTGAGCTGTAGGGAAAAATTCCTCTGCTCCCTGTATTTTTTCCCCCCCGGTTGGTTGGAGTAGAAGCGCCCCTCCCTCATTTTATTACAGGGCGTTTAAAAATTCCTCAGCAATCCCCTTCGGGGCCGCTCCATATCCCCACTCCCCAGCCCCTGCTGGAAAATCTCATCCCTAGTGTTCGCTAGCCGTGCCAGGAAGCGGGCAAAGGACAGCAGCCCGCGGCCAGGCCTTGCTCAGATCTTGTCCTGGTATAACGGGCTGGGGCATGTTTTCTTCGCTCCGGCGTTGCTACCGCGCAAGCCTCAGGCTGGGCACGGTTCCCCGGGGTGCAAGGGGCGCGTAACCTGGTAGCTAATTCCCTGGGGTGTGGCTTGGAGCACTCCCATGATGGTCTGACTGTGCCCACCCCAGGGCACTGTAACGGCACCAAAACGCAGCTGGTGGGTAAATGAGGCTGTTACGGTTAGAAAGCTCAGTTGCCTAGGGGATTTAGGTACCCGCTACAAGGACTGGAACTTGGGCCTCTGCCCCCCCCCACCCCCGTTACTGTGCCCATGCAGCCAGGAGTTGGTGACTCCCAGGCTGGCGGAGCGGGAGCTGCTGCTGCAGAGGCGGCTGGCTGCCTGCGCCCGCTGAGTCATGCCTGTGCAGCTGCTTCTGACGCATCTCAACCCGCCTGATCCGCTGGGCTCCCTCGCCGCCCCCTCGGCTTGGGAATGCAGGGAGGGAGCCTGGCCGCTCTGGTGCAGCAGGACCGAGCAGCGCTACGCGGGCCCAGTTCCTGCTGCTCCCCCGGCTCTGTTCTCTCCCGTGCTCCTGAATTAACCCAGCTGGAGGAGGTGTGAGCCTGGTCTTGCTGTGACACGAGCGTGTCCCGTCTCAGCCCAGCTTCTATAACAGCAACTGCTGCAATGCGGCCCCAGGGTCACGGCCGGTGATCTCTGCCCTGTGGACGGGGGCAGAGCCTATGCTGGGCTGCAGCACAGCCTTGAATACACTGTCCCCCCACCCCCATGGCTTAAGAACAGAGGACCAGCTTGGACCGTGGCCAGTACTTGAGGGTGTGAACAGAACAGGGCCATTAGCGAGTGTCCAGCCCCTGGGTCCAGTCCCAGCTTCTGACAGAAGTTTAGAGCCACCTGGAGCATGGGGGCGAGGGCTGGACCTCTATGAACTGGTCTCATTCTGCTTTTGGCCTTCACCGTGTCCCCTGGCAATGAGTTCCACAGGTTGTGCATCATGTGACTAGTTGCCGGAGAGCGCCCCCTGGAGCTGGAAGCCAGAATTGCTGCGGCTGCACTAACCGACCAGGCCTTTCCCAGGCAACCGCCAAACCACAGAGGAGACTGAGCCGACTTTTCTTTCCCACCTTTTTATTTAAAAACAAAAACTTCCACATGAGCCGAGTGGGAGCTCCATCAGAGGCGGGGGGGACGGGACGGGGGACACACAAGCCCGGCTGGAGCACAGAAGCGGGAAGAATACAAAACTAGAAACCTCGAGATTTTTTTTTAAAAAACCCCAAAACTTAAAAACCTGTACAAAATGCTCCTTGGTATAAATTAAAGGGTGCTAACTCCTGGGGGGAGGGGGGGCGGTGCAAGACATAGCGGGTGGGGGAGAAGCAGCACAGGGGCAATGGCAAAAGAGGTGGTTGGTTTAGCGTCCCCTTTCTCCAGCGGGACCCAGCCCCCTGTCCAGCGGTTATGGCCTCGAGCCAGCGCTGGGGC
>NW_020693791.1:0-2965 GCF_002925995.2 Terrapene triunguis
GTGAAAATCAAGGAGCTGAGACAAGGCTACCAAAAAACCAAAGAGGCTAACGGACGCTCCGGATCCCAGCCCCACACATCCCGTTTCTACGAGGCACTGCATTCCATCCTGGGAGCGGCCGCCACCACTACCCCACCCCTGACCGTGGACTCCGAGGATGGGATCATGTCGGACATGACAGCGGACGGGGAAGATGAAGAAGGAGATGAGGAGGACGAGGCAGTCGACAGCGCTGGCACCGCTGATTTCCCCGACAGCCAGGAGCTCTTCATCACCCTTACCGAGATCCCCTACCAACCGTCCCCATCCCTTACCCCGGACACAGAATCAGGGGACGGATCAAGCAGTAAGTGCTGTAAACATGTAAACATTTATTTAAAACAGAACGGTAATATTTATACTATTAACAATGTATATTTATAAAAGTGCTGTAAACTAGTAAAAAAATAATCAGGTACAAAACAGGAATATTTACAAAGGTAACAAATGGGTTTTGCATGATTTCTCTGTCTTAGGCTCTTCTCAATTTAGTCCCAAGTATTTTAAAAAAATTTCACAATGTCCGTTACTACATGATTCCCAGGCCCAAGACGCTCCACTCCAAAGTCTCAGTGCACCTACGCGAAAATCCGGTCAATGTGGCCGGGGATCGACGAGAAATCCTCGTAGGAGAACTCCTCGTAGGTCTCGTGGAGGTAGAGCTCAAGCCTGTTGATCAGGTTCCGGGGTAGGGCGATCTTAGTGGGCCCTCCGTGGTAGCAGACATGTCCCCTCCATGCCACAATCAGGTACTCGGGGATCATGGCCCGACATAGCATGGCGGCATACGGCCCCGGTTTTTGCATGCTTTCCCGCAGCATGCGTTCTCTCTGGGTGTCCGGGATCCTCAGGAGGGTGATGTCGCTCATGACGCCCTGCTTTGAATTAGGGAGGGGACTGTTAGTATTGGGACTTTTACAGCCACGCGGTGGAGGGAGAGGGGCAGCATACAGGGATCTTTCCCTGGGACAGCCGCGAGGGGGTGGGACAGGGGCAGAGTTGATGCTGTCCTGATTGCTGGCAGCAGAGACTGGCATTGCTTTCAATGTGAAAGGAGGCCAGTGCTACTGCTGGAGTTTTAAGCAGCCACAAGTCTGCGGCTTACCATTATTGCCCGCTCCAGAAGTTCAGGTCTCCAGCCACAGTTCTCTGAACACTCCAAGACCTCCGCAAGTCCACAGGCACTGAAGGCGACGGCCGAAAATTCGACCTTGTCCTGAGTGCGCATGTGAGAGGTTCAGTGCATGGTCTTGTTCACAGAGAAAGACTAGGTTCTTTGTATACAATTTCATTTATCTGTCTCAGGAATTCACTCCCTTTTTAAAATTCACACAGACACATCTGCGACTGTCTCCCAACCCAGCCTGTCAGCACACTCCCAGAGGCTAGCGCAGATTAGGCGGAGGAAGAAGAAGACGCGTGAAGACATGTTCTCAGAACTAATGGGCTGCTCCCGAGCCCAGGCAGCCCAGCAGACACAGTGGAGGGAGAACTTGTCACAAATGCACTGAGCAGTCATGGAACGGGAGGAGAGGTGGCGTCAGGAGGACCAGCAGGCTACTGAAAAGCTGCTTGGACTAATGAGGGAGCAAACGGACACGCTCCGGCGCCTTGTGGATGTTCTGCAAGACCGGAGGCAGGAGGACAGAGCCCCGCTGCAGTCTATCTGTAACCGCCCTCACCCGCCACCAAGTCCCACACCACCCTCACCCAAAGTCCAAAGAAGGAGGGGCGGCAAGGGCCGTTAAAACTTTCAATCAACCCCTGCAGACTGCTCTAGCAGTAGAAGGCTGACATTCCCCAAAATTTCATAAGTCCTTTCCTACCCACCTCACACAAGCCCCCGTCCAAGTTTCACCCCCCACGTTTCATGTCTGGTTCGCAATAAAATGTTTGTTTCTGTTCATTACTGTTTCAGTCAGGTTCTTTTGAGGGAGAGTCTGTCTGGAGGGGGGGAAGGGGCTTGGTAATTGGACAGGACAGTCACCTTTAGCAGGGTACAGAGGCGGTGTCAGGTCCAGCATCAGGACACATAACCAGTGCAGTCACTGGTTACCCTGGTCAGTCTGGGAGGTGCTTTTCATGTTTTGGGGGGGGGGGGTTGCTCTGTGACTTTGTGGCGGGGGAGGGCAGTTACAGATCTTATGCAGCGGTCCTTATCCTGGCTCACAGATCCACGCAGCAGGGGATATGTAACCCTACCCCCCCTGCCAGAAAGTCACATAGCCGACACATACACACAGTCCCCCCCAGGAGTGCTGGCAGGCTCCATTGAAATAACCAGTCCACCAGTGCGGAGCCTGTCATTCCGGGAGTTTAGAAGTATCATTTGCATCAGAACACTAAACCCGCCCCCCGCCACAGTCTGCGTCCCCGGTTTAAAATATTCCCGCGAAAACAGCAATACAGACAACGGTGTTCATTAAAAAATCGAAATGATTTTATTTTTTGGGAAGGGGAAGGGGGTGAAGGTTGTATGTAACTGGAGAGGATAGTCAAAATGGACTGGGTAAAGAAACGGGGGCAGGTTCAGCTTTTCTGTCCACAAACTGAAAAGTCACTGGTTGCCCTGCTCACTCAGGAACCTAGCTTTCAAAGCCTCCCGGATGCACAGGGCGTCCCGCTGGGATCTTCTAATGGCCCGGCTGTCTGGCTGGACGTAATCAGCAGCCAGGCTATTTGCCTCTAGCTCCCACCCCGCCATAAAGGTCTCCCCCTTGCTCTCACACAGATTGTGGAGCACACAGCAAGCTGCAATAACGATGGGGATATTGGTTTCACTGAGATCACAGCGAGTGAGTAAGCTTCTCCATCTCCCTTTGAGACGGCCAAAAGCACACTCCACCACCATTCTGCACTTGCTCAGACGGTAGTTGAACAGTTCTTTTTCTGTGTCCAGGGCGCCAGTATAGGGCTTCATGAGCCA
>NW_020693792.1:0-5675 GCF_002925995.2 Terrapene triunguis
ATTAAGTATAAAAATCAGGATTTAAGTGGTTTCAAGTAATAACAGCCAGAACAAAGTAAGTTACCAAGCAAAAGAAAAGAAAACACGCATGTCTAAGCCTGATACATTTAAGAAACTGAATACAGGTAAATCTCACCCTCAGAGATGTTCCAATAAGCATCTTTCACAGACTAGACTCCTTCCTAGTCTGGGCCCAATCCTTTCCCTTGGTATAGTTCTTGTTAGTTCCAGCTTTGGTAGTAACTAGGGGTTTTCTCATGACTGCAGCCCCCTTTATTCTGTTCCACCCCCTTTTATAGCTTTGGCACAAGGCAGGAATCCTTTGTCTCTCTCTGGGTTCCCACCTTTCCTTCTAAATGGAAAAGCACCAGGTTTAAGATGGATTCCAGTATCATGTGATATGTTCACATGTCCTGTGAGACTTCATTACCCACTGGCTGGCACACAGGTAGGCTTACAAGTAAACAGAGCCATTTACAACCAATTGTCCTAGTTAATGGAAGCCATCAAGATTCCAAGCCACCATTAATAGCCCACATTTTGCATAGTTACAATAGGACTTCAGAATAATACTTCATATTTCTAGCTTCAGATACAAGAATGACAGGATGAACACATTCAGTAGATTATAAGCTTTGTAATGATACCTTACAAGAGACCTTTTGCATAAAGCATATTCCAGTTACATTATATTTACACTCATAAGCATATTTCCATAAATATATGGAGGGCAACGTCACAGGGGGTGCCCTGGCCCACCCCATATGGCCAATCCCCCTGGCCAGCACCACAGCCTTGTCCTCCCCCAGAGTCCTGGCTGGCAGTGATGGTGTGAGAGAGCTTGGCAGAGGCAGCAGGTGCTATGCATGGGGGGGAGGGGCAGGGGCTCTTTCTGGCCATGGAGCTGGCAGGGGTTGAGGAACCACAGTGTGAGGAAGAGGAGGGAGAAGAAATCCCAGGCACCTGGAGGCTGAAGCTCTGGTGATATTGATCCCTATAAAAGGTCTTTCATCCACAGAGTTCAAAAGCAGGTCTGGATCATTATCACCAACTAACTAGCAGGGAAACAAAGGAGGCCAGGGACTCCCCCAGGTCACACAACACCAGAGCTAGGAACAGAACCTCAGCTCCCTGCTCCTGAGCTTCAACCACTAGACCTCATGGCTGCACAACTTCCCTGCAGCTAGGCAGCAGACAGGCATGACAATAACCCCACACAAGCCAGAAGCAGCAGAGAGGAGACAAGGGGAAGCTGCAGAAAGGGACAGAGACAAACCCTCCCAAGGCTCAGTCCAGGGGCACTCTCCAAGCTGCTCCCCAAGATACCCGTCCTAGTTAGGAATGGAGGAAGAGTGTGAGGCTGAAGGAGCTCCTTGTAGTCCCTTCTTCCCTGCATGCGGGCTGAGCTCCGGCACCCTACCTCTCCCTGGGA
This sequence comes from Terrapene triunguis, assembly GCF_002925995.2. Taxonomy (NCBI): domain Eukaryota; kingdom Metazoa; phylum Chordata; order Testudines; family Emydidae; genus Terrapene; species Terrapene triunguis. Next base: position 1,433 of record NW_020693792.1, read on the forward strand.
AACGCTTTTAGCTCCTGCATCCTTTCCCCTCCACCCAGCTCCCAGTCAAGTCAGGAGAGGCTCCACCGCAAGGAGTTAATTGAAAGCACCAGGAAGGCACGTGTCTCCAAAGTCCTAGTGCAGCAGGTTCGTTGACGCCGATGTGAGCCTCTAAGAGCCTACGGCTGGTGCAACTGGCACGGCCCAGCCCCTGCACAGCTCTGGAGCAGGGCATTGGAATGCTCTTCCCTGCCATGCCGCCAGTCCAGAGAGCTGAGATCCAGCCCCCATCCAGCCCAGAACATCTTCCCTGGGCCCGGCCACTGGAGCACAATCTCATGCCCTCTATGAGCCATCCCTCACCCCGTCTACATCTGGGAGCTCAACAGGTCGTGGCGGCACCGCCAGGGCCCAGACGGGGCTAGCTCGGGCCCCCAGGTGAGGGCAGCTCTTGTGGGGAGGGAGACGGGTGCTGCGTAGGCAGAGGGAGCAGCCGTTCTGGGCTGGGCTGGGGCCTGCTCCCTCCTGGCTGGAAGCTGTGTTATTGAGGCAGGGATGGATTTGGCCTGGGACTATTGGCCTCAGCGCCAAGGCTCTTAGGAGGGACCCCAGAGCCAGAATCCTGGTGGAGGGGGAGCAGGAGCGTGGCCCCCAGCATAGACAGGGTGAAGGGCCACAGGCAGGACTGGCACCGGGGGCAGCTGCCCTGGCACAAACCCCGAGCAGCTTAGTCCGTCTGCACTAGGGCTTTGCACTACAGCAGCTACTGGGGCAGGTCCCCGGGGTAGATGATCAGGCCCAAGGATAGGTGAAAGCAGGACCCAGCACTGCAGCCCTTGGGATGACTGGCTGGTGCACTGAGCCCCTCTGACACTGCTCCTAAGCCCAGATGTCTGCCCCTAACCTGAGGCCAGGATCGCAGCCCATGGTGCCCAGGGACATGGTATCCCCAGGGTGCTCTGTGTTCAGGGCCCAAGGTCACCACTGTGACGAGCTGCACCCTTTGGGGAGTCACCTGATGTGCCTGGAAATCACTGAGTTCCCCCACTTTCTGCCAGCCTAGGCTCCCTATTACCTGATCTTCCTGGGTCAGACTCACTAGGCTCTCCCAGCCAAGCACATAGGCAGGGCCACGCCCAGCTGCACAGACAGAGACCAGCTTTAGGGCTTATTACAGCACCCAGGGACTCCCCCCTTTAAGGGGTGCAGACCCAAAGGTTTTATGAAAGTTGCCCCCTCCCTCAGTGTGGAGAGAGATGTGCACGGCTCCCTGCCTCTGCCCAGATATTAATTGCACAAACTGGCTTATAGCATAAACAAGAAAAGTGTATTAACTAAAAGAAGGTAGATTTTAAGTGGTAACAAGCAGAATCACTTCAGTAAATAAACAAAACAGGCTTGCTATCCTTAGTACACTACAGAAATTGGCTACAACTAATATTTCTCACCCTAAATATTGTTCCAGGCAGATTCTTTCACAGGCCAGAAAAATCTTTCCAGCCTGGATCAGCAGCTGTTTCCTCCCTCAGTCCAGTCTTTTGTTCTCAGGTGTTTTCCAGTGTCTCTTTGTGCTGGAGTCAGGGGAAGAAGAACTGAAGACCCTGATTGCTTTTCTTCCCCGCCTTAAATAGAGTTGACATAAAGTGGGAACTCTTTGTTTGGTTCCCCCCACCTCCCAGTGGAAAAGTTTGGTATTCCAAGATGGAGTCCAGTATCAGGTGACCAGACCACCTGACCCTATAGCATCACAGAGTCCCTGAGCCCAGGCAAGTCCACAGGAAGGCTAGACCTTTTCACCAGCTATTGTCCTTGTTGATGGGCCATCAGCACTGGCTGGCTTCTCCATTGTTATACCTGAAGTGTTAGCAGGGAGTGTCACCCAAGGTAGCAAAGTTTGAAATACAGATAAATAATTAATATTCTTAACTTCAGGTGCAAGGCTGTTATATGCATACAAATAGGATAACCATATTCAGTAAAACATAATCTTTCCAATGAAACCTTTGTGACAAAGTGGGACTGTTCTTAATGGTTCCTCTGAATACTGTGTGGGTGCTTCAGTTTCCCCTATGCATTTCTTAAGTCTCCAGTGTGCATAAATGGCCGACACTCTGTATCCTGGCAACAAATGGCCAGGGCCCTTCCCCCCTGCAAGGGAATAGCTAAAGGTGAACAAAGAGATCAGGTGACCTCCTGGCCCGGGAAAGAGACAAAGGCCAGAAAGGAGGGGCTGGAGGGGGTTTCAGTTTGGGGCTGGCTGGGGACGAGTAGTGAGTGCAGATGGGTTTGTCTGGCTCGCTGGGCCCCAGAATGGACCTGGCTGAGGAGTCCCGTTCTCTGTACCTACAAGCTCTGTTTTAGACCGTGTTCCTGTCATCGAATAAACCTCTGTTTTACTGGCTGGCTAAGAGTCACGTCTGACTGCAAAGTGGGGGTGCAGGACCCTCTGGCTTCCCCAGGACCCCACCTGGGGGGACTCGCTGTGGGAAGCACACGGAGGGGCATATGCTGAATGCTCCAAGGTCAGACACAGGATGGTGAAGCCGTGTGAGCTTCTTGCCCTGAAGACAGTCTGCTGCAAGGGAGAGGAGGCTCCCCAAAGTCCTGACTGGCTTTGTGGGGAGCAGTTCCAGAGCATCGCCCGGGGACTCCGTGACAACCTTACATGAGTTATCTTGCTGCAGTACATTGGGGGGAGTGGCTCCTCCCCCTCTGGGTCTGTGGGCGGCCAATCCGCCCCATTACGTCTCCGGGGGCCGCCTGACATGGGGAATAAGCGGGGTGACGGGAGACGTGAGCTCGGGCCTGTGATCAGGGCTGAACAACAAACAGTTACGGAGCCCCAGCCCCTGGTCGGGGTGGGGCAGCAAAGAGTCTCTGGCTCAGGCCTGCACTCAGGCTAGGCAGCAAACAGTCGGGCCTCCTAGCTCTGGTGGGGGGCCGACAAGCGCAGGCGTCTTGCCTAAGGGAGGGGGAGGCTGCCACCCATGGCTTGGGGTGGCGGGGGGACGCAGGCGCACCCACTCCACTGTGTCCCGGCCCAGGGCCCTAGCAGTGGCAGAGCAGTCTGCCTCTGGGTCAGCAGGGATCCTGACCGCAACGTGCTGACTCACTCGCTGGCAGCGTTGCAGCCAGACAGGGGTTGGCTACCCCTGGGCCACTTCCCAGGTCCCCCTCAGGGTGTACCTGGCTCTGGAGAGGGTCGTCCTGGTCGTTGGGGAAGAAGGCCTCTGTCAGCGCTTGCAGCTCCTCCCTGCTTGGGTCTGTAAATGGCCCTGGCCAGTCCTCGGCTCCCTCGGGGTCTGCAGCAGCCTCCAAGCTCGGAGCTCACAGGAGGCATCTGGCTCCTCCGGCGCCTGCCTCCCAGCTGAGTTCTCTAGCCCGCCTTTTGTACTTCCGCTCTCCTGTATGTGCCAGCTACAGGGGCTTGCTGCCCACCAAAGGCCTGGCAAGGAGGGGACGCTCTGGATGGGGTAGTCCAGAGCACTCAGCGGCAGCCTAACTCTGCTCCCATGGCGGGCGGGAGGGAAGGCACCGTTCTGTTGACCTGAGTGGGAGCAGAAGGAGGCCAGTGCTGAGCACATCTGCATAGGCCACCCAGTGTCTGAGAAATGCCACGAGCCCCCCAGGACTCGTGGCCTGTACCCGTAGTGCTGGGCAGCTCGCCAGCCCTGGAGACTGGAATTCCAGGTACCCGGTCCAGACCACACCCCCCACCGACATGCCTCATGCGAAGGTGCAAATCCTGGAACAGCCCCAGCTGAAAGCACAATGCTGCTTAATCATGGGAATAAGGGGCAGCCTTGTAATGTACAATCAAAGGGGAAGCACATTCCCCTAAACTATATATGCTGCACCCCTTCTGCGGGGCAGTAACTCGTAGCACACCCTCTGGCGTACCCCTGCTATTGTTTGTAGCTGGGGGCGTTAGCCTCTTAGAAGAAATGTGGAGTCATATTGGTTTCTTGTCTTCAAAATCTGCCTCTTAGTGATTGCATATGATTGTGCTTTCAGGGGGCAACACAGGTGAAAGGACAGCACAAATCAAGAGGTTCTTTTGGGTGAGGTTACCATATAAGTTGGGAAGACAGGGAACAAATGCCTCCATGCAGGGGCAGTGAGTGACAGTAACTGTGACACTGGGAGAGTTTAACTGTTTCATAGATTCATAGATTCTAGGACTGGAAGGGACCTCGAGAGGTCATCGAGTCCAGTCCCCTGCCCGCATGGCAGGACCAAATACTGTCTAGACCATCCCTGATAG
>NW_020693793.1:0-4718 GCF_002925995.2 Terrapene triunguis
ATGTTTCATTCCAAGAACAATTGTTAACCAGTTAACTCTGGGAAACTTTCCCGGGAGAGTGCATCAGCCACTTTGTTAGAAGCTCCCGAAATGTGTTGTATTTCAAAATCAAAATCTTGGAGAGCTAAACTCCATCGAAGAAGTTTTTTGTTATTTCCCTTGGCGGTATGAAGCCACTGTAGCGCAGCATGGTCTGTTTGTAGTTGGAAACGCCGTCCCCAAACATATGGGCGTAGCTTTTCCAGCGCGTACACAATGGCGTAGCATTCCTTTTCGCTGATTGACCAGTGGCTTTCCCTCTCAGACAGTTTCTTGCTGAGAAACACGACAGGATGGAATTCTTGATCCGGTCCTTCCTGCATTAAAACTGCTCCCACGCCTTTCTCGGAAGCATCTGTGGTTACTAGGAACGGTTTGTCAAAGTCTGGGGCCCTTAGCACAGGGTCAGACATGAGTGTTGCCTTAAGCTGGTTAAAGGCCTTTTGACACTTATCAGTCCACTGAACTGCATTTGGCTGTTTCTTTCTGGTTAGGTCTGTCAGTGGGGCGGCGATTTGGCTGTAGTGTGGTACAAATCGCCTATAATATCCGGCCAAGCCTAAGAAGGATTGGACCTGTTTCTTTGACTTTGGAACCGGCCACTTTTGGATAGCATCCACTTTGGCCTGTAGGGGATTTATAGTTCCTTGACCCACCTGGTGCCCCAGGTACGTCACTCTGTTTTGGCCTATTTGACACTTTTTAGCCTTAACAGTTAGTCCTGCCTGTCGGATGCGCTCGAAGACTTTTCTCAGGTGCTCCAGGTGCTCTGTCCATGAATCAGAAAAAATGGCCACATCATCGAGGTAGGCAACTGCAGATTCTCCCAATCCCGCTAGGAGACCATCTACAAGTCTTTGGAAGGTGGCGGGTGCATTTCGCAACCCGAAAGGGAGTACATTGAATTCGTACACCCCTGCCTGGGTGACGAAGGCTGACCTTTCCTTAGCGGGTTCATCTAGTGGTACTTGCCAGTACCCTTTGGTTAAGTCTAAAGTAGAGATGAATTGGGCATGTCCCAATTTTTCCAATAGCTCATCTGTGCGTGGCATTGGATAGTTGTCAGGACGAGTTACAGCATTTAGCTTACGGTAGTCCACGCAAAAGCGTATTTCCCCATCTGGTTTGGGAACTAGAACCACTGGAGATGCCCATGCACTGTTAGAGGGGCGGATTATACCCATCTGTAGCATGTCCTGGATCTCCCTTTGTATAGCAGCTTGGGCATGAGGTGACTCCCGGTAGGATGGGGTTCTAATTGGGTGAGCATTACCTGTGTCAATGGAGTGGTATGCCCGTTCGGTCCGTCCTGGAGTGGCTGAGAAAATCGGTGCAAAGCTTGTGCACAGCTCCTTGATCTGCTGTCGCTGCAGACGTCCCAGGGTCGTGGAGAGGTTCACCTCTTCCACGCCACCATTCCTTGTTCCTTCGTAGTAGACACCTGCAGGCCACTCCGCGTCATCTGTTTCCTGGGCTGTAAACTGGCAAACGTTTAATCCTCTAGAATAAAAGGGCTTAAGAGAATTAACATGGTATACCTTAGGCTTTATGTTGGAGGTGGGGGAGGCTATGAGATAGTTAACAGCTCCTAGGCGCTCCTGGACCGTGAATGGTCCTTCCCACGACGCTTCCATTTTATGGGCCTGGAGCGCCTTTAAGACCATGACTTGGTCTCCTACTTTGAAGGACCGTTCTCTGGAATGTTTATCATACCAGGCCTTTTGCTCTTCCTGAGCATTCTTTAGGTTTTCTTTAGCAAGGTCTAAAGAGTGTCGGAGGGTGTTTTGTAGGTTGCTTACAAAGTCTAGAATGTTAGTTCCTGGAGAAGGCGTAAACCCCTCCCATTGCTGCTTCACCAACTGTAATGGCCCCTTAACCTCGCGGCCATACACAAGTTCAAATGGTGAAAACCCTAAACTGGGATGTGGTACAGCCCTGTAGGCAAAAAGCAACTGCTGCAACACTAGGTCCCAATCATTGGAGTGTTCATTTATGAATTTACGTATCATGGCCCCCAAAATTCCATTAAACCTCTCCACCAGACCATTGGTTTGATGGTGATGAGGGGTGGCAACCAAGTGATTCACCCCATGAGCTTCCCACAGGGTTTTCATGTTCCCTGCCAGGAAATTAGTTCCCGAATCTGTAAGGATGTCGGAGGGCCAACCTACCCTGGCAAAAATGTCTGCTAATGCCTGGCACACACTTTTAGTCTTGGTGTTGCTTAAGGGTACAGCTTCCGGCCATCGGGTAGCAAAATCCATGAAAGTCAGTATGTACTGCTTTCCTCTGGGTGTCTTCTTTGGGAAAGGACCCAGAATATCCACAGCTACTCGCTGAAATGGGACCTCAATTATGGGTAGTGGCTGGAGAGGGGCTTTAACCTGGTCTTGGGGCTTTCCCACTCGTTGGCACACCTCACAAGACCGGACATAATTAGCAACGTCCTTGCCCATTCCCTCCCAGTGGAAGGACTTCCCCAACCGGTCTTTGGTTCTGTTCACCCCAGAATGGCCACTGGGATGATCATGGGCTAAGCTCAAGAGCTTTACCCGATACTTAGTGGGAACCACCAACTGTCTTTGAGGATGCCAGTCTTCCTGGTGCCCACCAGAAAGATTCTCCTTGTATAAAAGTCCTTGTTCTACAACAAACCGGGATCGGTTAGAAGAGCTGAGAGGCGGTGGGGTGCTCCGTGCCGCCGCCCAAGCTTTCTGAAGGCTGTCATCTGCTTCCTGCTCGGCCTGGAACTGTTCCCTTGATGCTGGAGACATCAGTTCCTCCTTGGACTGTGGACTGGGGCTTGGTCCCTCTGGAAGCGATGCAGGTGCTGGGGCTGTTTCCATTGACTGTGAACCGCTGTCCTCTGGTGCACTATGTGGTATTTCAGGCTCTGGCTGAGCCTCTTGGGTAGGGTTATCTGCTGCTTCCGCCAGTTCAGGCTCGCTGGTGCCCTCTGGCATTGGAGTTGTAGACGGGGTTGCAAGCGCTGGACTCAGTGCCGGCAATGGTTCTGGTGCTGGTTGCGTTGCCAGTTCCGGTTCCGGGACTGGCTTTGGCTGGGTCTCTGGGATTGGATCCACTACGGCTGTTGCAGTCGTTGGCAGGGGATCCGGTTCCACCACCTGTGTTTGGGTCTCCGGTAACACAGACGGGGCCCTGGTGGACGGCTCAGGAACAGGGATGGGGGTGAAAGCTTGCTTAGCCTGGCTGCGGGTGACTATTCCCACCCTCTTGGCTAGCTTCACATGGTTGGCCAAGTCTTCCCCCAGCAGCATGGGGATGGGATAATTGTCATAGACTGCAAAAGTCCACATTCCTGCCCAGCCCTTGTACTGGACATGCAACTGGGCTGTAGGCAAGGTTACAGACTGTGACACGAAGGGTTGAATTGTCACTGTAGCCTCCGGGTTGATGAGTTTGGGGTCCACTAGGGATTGGTGGATAGTTGACACTTGTGCCCCAGTATCCCTCCAAGCGATAACCTTCTTTCCGCCCACTCTCAAGGTTTCCCTTCGCTCCGAGGGTATGAGAGAGGCATCTGGGTCTGGGGATCTTTGGTGTGACTGGGGTGTAATGAACTGTAATCGGTTGGGGTTCTTGGGGCAGTGAGCCTTTATATGCCCCAGTTCATTACATTTAAAACATCGCCCTGCTAAGGTATCACCGGGGCGATGTTGGTTGATGGAGACTGGTGGGGTGGGGTGAGAAGGCGTCTGGGGTTTCCCTTGGGATGTGGGTGGGGCCTTGGGTTGTCCCCGGTGGTAAGGTTTTGTTTCGGCTTGCCCCTTCTGATATTCGCTCCAACTGCTACTAGCTTTTTTCTTTTCTGTCACCTCCACCCATTTGGCTCCAATCTCCCCCGCCTCGGTTACAGTTTTGGGCTTCCCATCTAGGATGTACCTTTCTATTTCCTCAGGAACACCCTCTAAAAACTGCTCCATTTTTACTAGGGAAAGCAGATCTTCCAGAGATTTAACATTTGCTCCTGATACCCAGGCATCACAATTTTTGTCAATGTGGTAGGCATGCCGGGTAAATGACACATCTGGTTTCCACCTTAGGGCTCTGAACCGCCGACGGGCATGCTCGGGTGTTAGCCCCATTCTGAGTCTGGCCTTGTTTTTAAAAAGTTCATAACTGTTCATGTGTTCCTTAGGCATTTCAGCCGCCACCTCTGCTAAGGGTCCACTGAGCTGCGGTCTCACTCTACCATGTACTGGGGTGGAGGGATGCTGTATCCAAGGCAGGCCCTTTCAAAATTTTCTAAGAAGGCCTCAGTATCATCGCCTGCCTTGTAGGTGGGGAATTTCCTGGGATGGGAAGTGGTACCTGGAGAGGAGTTGTTAGGATGGTCTGATGCATCCTGCCTAGTCCTTGCTGCTTCCAGTTCCATCTCTTTTTCTTTCAGCTCCATCTCTCTTTCATGGGCCTCCTGTTTGGCTTTTTCTTCTCTTTCATGGGCCTCCTGTTTGGCTTTTTCCAGCTCCATTTCTCTCTTGTGGGCCTCCTCTTTGGCTTTCTCTTCTCTGTCTCTCAGCTCCATCTCTCTCTTGTGGGCCCCCTCTTTGGCTTTCTCCAGCTCCATCTCTCTCTTGTGGGCCCCCTCTTTGGCTTTCTCTTCTCTGTCTCTCAGCTCTATCTCTTTTTCTTTCAGCTCCATAGCTCTCTTGTGGGCC
>NW_020693794.1:0-2187 GCF_002925995.2 Terrapene triunguis
CGGCTCTGGGAGGGGAGTGGGGGCTGGTGGGTTAGAGCAGGGGGCGCTGGGAGCCAGGACTCCTGGGTTCTCTCCCCAGCTGTGGGAAGGGGGTGGGGTCTGCTGAATTGGGGGTGGGGCAGGAAATCTATTTAAGCTCCTCCTCTCACCTGATTCCCACCTGGTGGCTAAGTCCTGCCTCCCCCCCCCCCCCCCCCCCCGACACACCTGTCTATAACTAACATTCTCCTCTCTATAAACTCCTCCAGCCTCCCTTTTCCCCCCTTTTTCCTGTGCCCTGGGGGGAGCCTGACCCGCTGCAGTAGCCTGTGTCTGGTGAGCTTCATCCTCCTGGACTTGGGGACCCCCTTGGTAGAGAGTGGGGGGCTGACCCCCCATCTCCCCTACTCTGTTAGTCTGAGAGCAAGTATCTCTCAGCTCTGGCTTTGCCCTACCGGTCATTCTCCTGGGGGGTTCTTTTGGGGGTCCAGATGTGCCCCCCAATATATGTTCCAGCTCCTCTTTGCACCCCTTAAGCAACCCCCCTGGCTTTGAATCTATGGCATCCTGTACTCCCCTTGATTTGACTTTTAAACTCTCTTCACCCGCCCCCCTCTTTTTCCAGAAGAGGGACTGAGAACAGGGGTGCCCCCCTGTACCCCCATCTCTGCGATGGGAGGGGAGGCTGGATTTTGAGGGTCCTGTCCCACTGATTTGGCTGTTCCTGACCCGGGTTTGATTTCTCTTCCTGTTTCATAATTGGATTCATTTCCTCCCCCCCTCCGTTTTTAGGGTTCACACCTCGTTTTTTGAGCTCAGGTGTATTTTCCCCCACTTCCATTTCCCAGCTGGATTTCAACCCGCTTCGTGCATCAAAACCCCGGAACCTTTTTCCCTCCCGTTAACTCAAAGAACCTGCGTGGGTTTTTAGGGTTCGCCCCCACCCCCAGTTTTCTTTTGCTGGTTTGGAGGCATCTGCAGGCAAGTTCGAAGCCGGGCGTGGCCGGCCCCTTGGCTTTTCCATTGTATCGCTGTCATTTTGGGGCTGGCGTTCGGAGAATTTAAGGGCGGAGGGAGACTCGCTGGCTAGGGTTTCTTTTCAGGGGGGCTGGAAGCTAGGTTTTGGGGCTGTCTCGGAGCGCGGTTTGGCGTGCACCCTGGAAATACATTGCTCTCTGGTTCTGTTGTAAGACTCTGAGCAGATTTTTTTTTTAAAGGGCTTGACCCCCGTTTTTCTAGTTTTTTTGGGGGGAGGGGGTGTCTCTGATCTCGATTTTAATCCGGTTCCCCCACTGCGATGTGCCCACATCTGGCTAATGATTGTTACTTGCTTTCAACAAGATCGGGGGGTCTTCTATTGGCTCGGTTCATGGTTGGGGTGTGTGTGGGAGCTGGGGGGGTTGCAGGTGAGGCTGGGGGAAGGAATTTGGGGGGAGGGGAGCTGATGGGGAGGGGCTGAGGGATTGGAGGGGAGTTGGGAGGGCTGGGGCAAAGGTGGGGGAAGAGCTGGGAACTTGGAGTGGAGAGCAGGTGAGTGGGCATGGGGAAGAGGGGGAATTTGGGCTGGGGGAGGGAATTTGGGATGCAGGGGCTGGGGGAGGGAATTTGGGGTGCAGGGGCTGGGGGAGGAGGGGAGGGAATTTGGGGTGGGGGGCTGGAGGCGGGGCTCTGTGGGAGGAGGGGCAGGGGATAACAGGGGTTCCTGGCTGACCCCCTCCTTCCCCCCCCCCAGGGTGACTGGGCCCCCCTGCCATGTCCACTGAGAGCTCCCCCCTCCTGAGCTACCGGCTCTTCAGCGTGGTGGACGACGGGGAGATGCCAGGGAGCCGGGTCCAGGAGGAGGCCCCCCTGGTGGGGGGGGATGTGGGGGGCGCCGCGGGTCCCCCGCATCCCGACCCGGCCCGCCGGCTCTCCACCTTCTTCGGCGTTGTGGTGCCCACCGTCCTGTCGATGTTTAGCATCGTCGTCTTCATGCGTGTGGGTGAGTGACCCCCGCGTTCGGGATTCTCCCCTTAGGGAAATCGCCACCCCTAGGAATACCAACAAACCTCCATCCCCCCACGGTTGCGTGATTGATTTCCAGCCAAAACCATGGAGCAGGGAGTTCCACTGGCTATTTCCAGCCAAAACCATGGAGCAGGGAGTTCCACTGGCCATTTCCATCCAAAATCATTGAGCAGGGAGTTCCACCGGCTAATGGGGGGGGGG
>NW_020693794.1:2197-4542 GCF_002925995.2 Terrapene triunguis
CCCCCCCACCACCACCACCTGATCCCCCTCCCAGAGCCGGGGAGAACCCAGGAGTCCTGGCTCCTGGCCCCCCCTGCTCCAACCCTCCAGCCCCTACTCCTCTCCCAGAGCTGGGGAGAGAACCCAGGAGTCCTGGCTCCCAGCCCCCCCCTGCTCCGACCCCCCCAGCCCCCACTCCCCTCCCAGCGCCTGGGAGAGAACCCAGGAGTCCTGACCCCCGCTTCTCGGTCCCCCCCAGCTGGTGCTGTTCGCGGGGAAGCTGAACACCATCGCCGGGATCGTCACGGTGTTTTACCTGGTGGCCTACGCGGCCGTGGACCTGGCCTGCCTGGCGCTGGAGTGGGCCTCGGCCCCTAACTTCCGGTGAGGGGTGGGCGTGGGGAGGGGCATGACTGGGGTCGGGGGGGGCGGCTTGGGTGAAAGGGGGTGGATTTTGGGGTGGGGGCAGTGTCCAGGGCTGAGGAAAGCGGAGGGGGGGTTCACGGGGAACTGGCAGGGGGGGGGTGAGGAAGAGGGGGATGGGCATGGGGGCAGGATCCATGATCCTCTGGGGGGCAGGGGAGCTGGGATTTGGGGGTCCCTGGTAGAGGGGGGCCCCAGGGGCATCTGTGGAGTGGGGGGGCAGGGGAGCTGGGATTTGGGGGGGTTCCTGGTGGAGGGGGGCCCCAGGGGCACCTGTGGAGTGGGGGGGCAGGGGAGCTGGGATTTGGGGGTCCCTGGTGGAGGGGGCCCAGGGGAGCTGGGATTTGGGGGGTTCCTGGTGGAGGGGGGCCCCTGGGGTGTCTGTGGGGCAGGGGGGTCCTGTCTGTAACCCCCATCTCCTCTCCCCACCCCCCAGCCCCACCTTCCAGCTGTTCAGCTGGCACACCTGCCTGCTGGGCATCGCCAGCTGCCTGCTCATGATGTTCCTCATCAGCCCCGCGGGCGCCTCGGGCAGCCTGGTGCTGATGCTGGCACTGCTCGGCTTCATCCACCTGCGGGCGCCCGCCAGCTCCTGGGGCTACATCAGCCAGGCCCTCATCTTCCACCAGGTACCAGGGAGAGAACTCAGGAGTCCTGGCTCCCAGCCCCTGCTCCCCTCCCAGAGCCAGGGAGAGAACCCAGGAGTCTTGGCTCCCAGTCCCCCCTGCTCTAACCCACCAGCCCCCACTCCCCTCCCAGAGCCGGGGAGAGAACCCAGGAGTCCGGGCTCCGAGCCCCCGCTCCCCTCCCAGAGCCGGGGAGAGAACCCAGGAGTCCTGGCTCCCAGCCCCCCCTGCTCTAACCACCAGCCCTCACTCCCCTCCCAGAGCCGGGGACAGAACCCAGGAATCCGGGCTCCCTTCTGTCCATCCTACCTTCTATTTCTGACCCCGCCCTCTCTGACACACCTAGTACTGGGGGGGATCTGTCAGCTGAGCCCCCTTCAGCTGTGGGGGGATTGATGGGAGGGGGGCTGTGGGGTGGCCCCTGAGAGCTGGGGACGGGATGGGGGCCACTGTGGGGTGGAGCCCGGCTTGGTGCCATGGGGAGCGATGGGGTGGGACTTTCGGGGGGGGGCCTGCACCCAGCATCTGGGGTGTCCCCATCTTCCCCCCCCCCCAGGTGCGGAAGTACCTGCTGCTCCTGGACGTGCGCAAGGAGCACGTGAAGTTCTGGCGCCCCCAGATGCTGCTGATGGTGGCGAACCCCCGGAGCGGGGCCCAGCTCATCCACTTCGTCAATGACCTCAAGAAGGGGGGCCTCTTCGTGCTGGGCCACGTGGAGATCGGCGAGCTGGGTGAGGGACCCAGGCGTCCGGGCGCTCGCCACCCCCCAAAGGAACCCAGGAGTCCTGGCTCCCAGCCCCCCCTGCTCTAACCCACCAGCCCCCCTCCCCTCCCAGAGCCGGGCAGAGAACCCAGGAGTCCTGGCTCTCAGCCCCCCTGCTGTAATCACCAGTCACCACTCCTCTCCCTGAGCCGGGGAGAGAACATAGGAGTCCTGGCTACCTTCTGTTTCTGCCCCCCCAGACACGATGCCCTCCGACCCCATCCAAGCTCACTACAACTTCTGGCTCAGCCTGGTGGATAAACTCAACGTCAAGGCGTTCGTGGATCTGACCCTCTCACCTTCGGTCCGACAGGGAACCCAGCACCTGCTGCGCATCACGGGGCTCGGTGAGTGATATAGTCAGCCACCCCGCCCCAGAGGTGGGCGCATCTCCGCACCGGGCGAGGGGTCCGCGGGTCACCAGCCGCCCCGCCCCAGAGGTGGGCGCATCTCCGCACCGGGCGAGGGGTCCGCGGGTCACCAGCCGCCCCGCCCCAGAGGTGGGCACATCTCCGCACCGGGCGAGGGGTCCCCGGGTCACCAGCCGCCCCGCC
>NW_020693795.1:0-1081 GCF_002925995.2 Terrapene triunguis
ATGGGAAGGGGGTAGGTTTAGAAGATAAAATAAAAAAAGAACAAGTTAAAAATCACTTAGAAAAGTTAGATGCCTGCAAGTCACCAGGGCCTGATGAAATGCATCCTAGAATACTCAAGGAGCTAATAGAGGAGGTATCTGAGCCTCTAGCTATTATCTTTGGAAAATCATGGGAGACAGGAGAGATTCCAGAGGACTGGAAAAGGGCAAATATAGTGCCCATCTATAAAAAGGGAAATAAAAACAAGCCAGGAAACTACAGACCAGTTAGTTTAACTTCTGTGCCAGGGAAGATAATGGAGCAAGTAATCAAGGAAATCATCTGCAAACACTTGGAAGGTGCTAAGGTGATAGGGAATAGCCAGCATGGATTTGTAAAGAACAAATCATGTCAAACCAATCCGATAGCTTTCTTTGCTAGGATAACGAGTCTTGTGGATAAGGGAGAAGCGGTGGATGTGGTATACCTAGACTTCAGTAAGGCATTTGATAGGGTCTCGCATGATATTCTTATCGATAAACTAGGCAAATACAACTTAGATGGGGCTACTATAAGGTGGGTGCATAACTGGCTGGATAACCGTACTCAGAGAGTAGTTATTAATGGTTCCCAATCCTGCTGGAAAGGTATAACAAGTGGGGTTCCGCAGGGGTCTGTTTTGGGACCGGCTCTGTTCAATATCTTCATCAACGACTTAGATATTGGCATAGAAAGTACGGTTATTAAATTTGCAGATGATACCAAACTGGGAGGGATTGCAACTGCTTTGGAGGATAGGGTCATAATTCAAAATGATCTGGACAAATTGGAGAAATGGTCTGAGGTAAACAGGATGAAGTTTAACAAAGACAAATGCAAAGTGCTCCACTTGGGAAGGAACAATCAGTTTCACACATACAGAATGGGAAGAGACTGTCTAGGAAGGAGTACGGCAGAAAGGGATCTAGGCGTTATAGTGGACCACAAGCTAAAGATGAGTCAACAGTGTGATGCTGTTGCAAAAAAAGCCAACATGATTCTGGGATGCATTAACAGGTGTGTTGTGAGCAAGACATAAGAAGTCATTCTTGCGCTCTACTC
>NW_020693796.1:0-6974 GCF_002925995.2 Terrapene triunguis
CTCAGCTCCATCTTGTCTTCAATCCTGCTTCTTACCTCTGGAGGGACTTTGCTACAAACTGAAGCTCTGAACAAAGGACTGATGACCCATCCCAGCTGGGGATGTACTCCAGAGACTTGATTTGAACCTGCAGTTTATTCTATCACTGCTACAAGCCTGAACCAAGAACTTTGCCATTACTGTATGTAACTGATTCCATTTAACCAATTCTAGCTCTCATCTATATCTTTTTCCTTTTATGAATAAACCTTTAGATTTTAGATTCTAAAGGATTGGCAACAGCATGATTTGTGGGTAAGATCTGATTTGTATATTGACCTGGATCTGGGGCTTGGTCCTTTGGGATCGAGAGAACTTTTTTTCTTTTATTGGGGTATTGGTTTTCATAACCATTTGTCCCCATAACGAGTGGTACTGGTGGTGATACTGGGAAACTGGAGTGTCTAAGGGAATTGCTTGTGTGACTTGTGGTTAGCCAGTGGGGTGAGACCAAAGTCCTCTTTGTCTGGCTGGTGTGGTTTGCCTTAGAGGTGGAAAAACCCCAACCTTGGGCTGTAACTGCCCTGTTTTAAGCGATTTTGTCCTGAATTGGCACTCTCAGTTGGGTCCCGCCAGAACCAGCATCATTACAATGGGATTGTTAGTTATTATCCTGTCATCCTGGTGAGGATCAAAATCCAGGGAAATATCACCAGGGTAAAAGCGGGGGTGGTCCCTAAACGACCATATCCTGTGCTCATTGGAAGGGATTTCCTGGGATTTGGAAATTTGCTCCCACTAGAGGGGTGGGAGAGTGGAGAGGACCCTGAATTAAGGAGTCATCCCTAACAGAAAGTCACCCCCCCCCTCTTGGCTGAAATATCACAAGAGTTGTTTCCTGCCCCCGGGAAGGGCAGAAAAACCAGGAGAGAAAGGAGGGCGGCGAAGGCTTTGGGCACCCAGATCCTGCTTCAGGGCCAGAACGTTGCCCTGGTAGGCCGATGGGCCTAGGAAACTGAGGGAGAGACCCCCGAAGGGGAGGAGGAAGCAAAGGCTAGTCCCAACCCCAATGCCACCGAACTGACCGAGGAGGTGGAGGCCAGTCCCTCGGAGATCGGGTCGATAGGTCCCGAAAGAGACTTTCAGGCGAGATCAGGCAGAAGACCCCAGGTATGATAATGTCAGAAAAGAGGTGGCCGAGATAGACGGGATACCTGTGGAGGGAAAGGCCCAAGGGCCAGCACCCTATTTCATGATTAAGAAGGACCTCCTGTACCTGGTGGTTCAAGTGCAGGAACAAGTGGTAAACCAGCTCCTGGTACCCCAAAAACATCAGAGGGCAATGTTAAGTCTCACCCATAGTCACCTCTTTGGGGGACACTTGGGGGTAAAGAACACTCAGGCACAGCTCTTGCACAGATTCTTTTTGGCCGGGGGTACATGAGGATGTCCTGCGGTACTGCGCCTCCTGCCCCAATTGTCAATTGCACAGCTCTCGCCCACATCTAAGAGCCCCTTTGATACCCCTACTAATCATTGAGATTCCCTTTCAGCGAGTAGCCATGGACCTGGTGGGACCTTTAGAGAAGACGACTCAAGGACACCAATCTGTGCTTGTCATCTTGGATTATGCAACCAGGTATCCAGAGGCCATTCCACTCCAAAACACAACCCCCAAGTCCATAGCAAAGGCGCTAGTGGAGATTTTCTCCTGGGTAGAGTTACCGAAAGAGATTCTAATGGACCAAGGAACGCCTTTTATGTCTAAACTGATGAAGGACCTCTGCTCTCTACTCCATGTCCAGACCCCGCAAACCTCAGTTTACCACCTGCAGACTGATGGTCTGGTAGAGAGATTCAACTGGATCCTCAAAGCCATGATAAGAAAGGTGGTAAGTAGGGATGGAAAGGACTGGGATACCCTGTTGCCCTACCTTATATTTGCCATCTGTGAAGTTCCCCAAGCCTTCACTGGATTCTCTCCCTTTGAACTATTAAATGGTCACCACCCCTGGGGCCTACTAGATATAGCCAGGGAGATTTGGGAAGAGGAGCCCCATACAGGGAAGAATATAGTTGAGCATGTATTGCAAATGAGAGACCGTATAACCTGGGTCACCCCCCATAGTGCAGGAGCACCTGGAGAAGGCCCAAAATGCCCAGCAAACTCACTACAACCACCAAGCAAAGGTACGGCAGTTCCAACTAGGAGACCGAGTAATGGTGTTAGTACCCATGGCAGAGAGTAAACTCTTGGTCCAGTGGCAGGGGCCCTATGAAGTAGTTGAATCTATAGGAGAGGTGAATTACAAGATACGACAACCGGGACGTAGAAAACAAGAACAAATGTACCATGTCAACCTTCTAAAACCCTGGTGTACCCAAGAAGTGTGTGTAGTTGCCCAAAAGAACCCACCGCAGGAGAACAAAACCCCCAGCAGGTGAGGGTGTCTCCTGATTTAACACCAGCCCAAAGAGAGGATGTATCCGAGATGATCAACCGGAACCAAGACGTATTCTCGTCTTGGCCAGGTCGAACAACTGAGACATACCACCACATCATTACAAACCCCGGGCCAAGGTAATGATGAGGCCCTACCAGGTGCCAGCGGCCAAAAGAGAAGAAATCTGAGCAGAAGTAAAGAAAATGCTGGAGTCAGGAGTAATCGAAGAGTCCCACAGTCAGTGGTCTAGCCCAATCGTGCTAGTACTCAAACTGGATGGCTCCACAAGATTCTGCAATGACTTCTGTCGGCTGAATGAGGTGTCCCAGTTCGACGCATCTCCTATACCCCGCATAGATGAGTTAGTGGACCGACTGGGAAATGCCCGGTTCCTGACCACTCTAGACTTAATTAAAGGGTATTGGCAGATTCCCCTTGCTGAAGACGCAAAGGAGAAGACCCTTTATCCATGCTGGAGAGTCTTTTTCAATATACAGTCCTCCCGTTTGGTCTGCCTGGGGCCCCAGCTGCGTTTTAGCGCCTCAAAGATAAGCTATTGCGCCCCCATATCAGTTATGTGGCTGCCTACTGGACAATGTGGTTATTCATACCTCTGACTGGGAAACCCACCTGGAAAAGGTAGAAGCTGTCCTAGATATCCTAAGGCATGCTGGCCTTACCGCAAACCACGCCAAGTGCACCGTAGGGTTAACAGAGGCTAAATATAAGAACGGCCATACTGGGTCAGACCAATAGTCCATCTAGCCCAGTATCCTGCCTTCAGACAGTGGCCAATGCCAGGTGCTTCAGAGGGAATGAACAGAACGGGTAATCAAGTGATCCAGCCCTGGTTGCCCATTCCCAGCTTCTGGCAAACAGAGGCTAGGGACAACATCCTTTCCCATCCTGGCTAATAGCCATTGTTGAACCTATCCTCCATGAATTTATCTAGCTGGTTTTTTGAACCCTGTGTGACGGGTTGCCCCCCTTTAAGATGCTACCTGATGTGCTGAGATACCAGTGAGCCCACCTGTTCTGCTAGCTTGGGCATCCTTTTTACCTGTCTTGCTGAGCCAGGCTATTAAGCCTCCTTCAGTACACACACCGGCAGGGCCACACCCAACTGCAGAAAGACACAGACACTGAGATCAGCTCTGGGAAGACTCGGCTTAAGGGACTTGCCCCAGCACTCAGGTGTCCACCTCCCTTGGAGTGCAGACCCAAAAGTATATTATGAAATCCGCCTCCTCCCTCAATGTGGAGGAAGTTATGCACAGCCTCTCCCCCTCCCCCTGCCCATTATGAATTGTACAAATTGGGTTATAAACAAGAAATAAGTTTATTAACTACAAAAGGTGAATTTTAAGTGGTTGAAGAGGTAGCAAACAGAACAAAGCAGATTATTAAGCAAATAAAGCCAAACATACAAACTAAGCTTGTTTCACTAAAGAAATTGGTTACAAATAGTAATTTCTCACCCTAGATATTGTTACAGGCAGATTGCAGAAAGTCTTGAAAGGCAGCTGCTCTGGTGTTCAGCTTGATACCTCAGGTATTATTACTCACAAGCTAGATGCCCTTCCAGCTTGGGCTCAACCCTTCTCCCCCCCAGTTCAGTTTTTGCTTCCAGGTGTTTTTCAGTGTCTCTTTGGGTGGGGAGTCAGAAGTTCTGTGTAATCACCATTCCTCCCCTCCCTCCATACAAGCATTCACTATTTTTACCCCATGCCCAGAGCTGTGTGCACTTCCATCATTCCCCACATTCTCTCAACTGATTCCCCCTGTCAGGGGTCCTGTGCCCCCAATTTCTCTTTTCTCCCATTCCATCATCCCCCATTCTCCCCTCCCCATGCCACGGGCTCTGTGTGCACCACTATTTGCTTTCCCAACCATTCCTCTAATACTAAAGGCTATGTCTGCTCCTGGTCTCCTTTTCCCCAATGCCAGGGGTCCTCAAATCTCCCCCACTTGGGGTTCTGTGTGCACCCCCATCCCACAGTCCCCCATTTCCCCTCCCACATCAAGAGCTAAATGTATACCTTCTTTAACCCATGTTCCCCCATCCTTCTATTATTATTTTTTCTTCTTTCTTTCTGGGACATAAGTCACTCAGGGTGTCACTCTTTTGGGAAGATGAACAGGGGTATTGTTAAACTGGAAGGTTTTAAAGAAGCTAGCAACTGGTTCTTTGATTTACAGACTATTCCAAAGGTGCTTGAACTGGTGGCTATGCTAAACAGGTGGCAGGGGCTCTGTGTCCTCATTTTGGTTTTCTGATTTCCCCCAAAATTATTAGAGTTCTGTCCATTGATATCTAGAACATTCCCTGAAATTTTAGAATTGAGCAGATGTGGTATTAAAAAGTGATAGTTATTGCATTATATATAGACAGAGAAATAGAGTCCAATAATATCTGTTAGATTATAAAATATAAAACAAACCCTTAAAGATATTTCCTGAAGGCCCCTTCTCACCCCAGGAAAGCCCTTTTGCACACTCGTGTCTTCTCAAGATAAAGGCCTCTGAGAAATTCTGATCCATTCTATTCATCCTCGTTCAAAGTAATTAGTCACAAATAAACTCTTGACCTAACTAATGCCCAAAACCCAGGTCAAAACATTGTATTTTTAATCTATCTAAGGCTATAGCTTTTCCTGAATGTATCAAAACTATTCACTAAAATACTATCAAGAGTGAATTGGAAGTCAGCGTATATAAGACAAAGATTGTTCTAGGTGCATGGCAGCAAACTTCTATGATGTTTTATTCTATATAGAATTTTAATTCACTGAGAAAAAATTATTAATACAAAATGAAGATGGCCTTATTATGTGTCCCTCCAGAATATCCAGTTCAGGAAAACTCAAATTTCAATTGTGATCAGTGAGATTAATGAAGGTTAGATGGCATAATAAGGCATCAATTTTTAACAGTGAGAGTAATTAACCATTGGAACAATTTACCAAAGACCGTGGTGGATTCTCCATCACTGACTATTGTAAAATCAAGATTGGCTGTTTTTCTAAAAGATCTGCTCTAGGAATTATTTTGTGGAAGTTCTCTGGCTTGTGTTTACACAGGAGGTCAGACTAGATGATCACAATGGTTCCTTCGGGCCTTGGAACGAATGAATGGCTTTGTGTGCATAAAGGTGAAAGCTTTGTTAAAGGGATTGAAGAAGTTGTAAAATTTAGCAGATGTGGTGTTCTTTCTGTGGAGTAGACTAAAGTGTTTGAGTGTATGGCAGGTGTAGGTAGCTTCTGGTCATTACAGTGAAAAGACAGTGTGTGGGTAGGTGTTGTGGATGTATCTGGGTATTGTTCAAAGATGCCAGAGTTAAGGTTGCATGGGTATGAACCTTAGCTCTGTATTTCCTGGTGTAGCCTGATTCTTTAATGGTTGCCAATTGGCACTAATTAATGAGAGGAGTGTAATAAGATTCTTATCCCAGAATCAGCCATAACAGATTTAAAACTAACAAGTTCAATATCTTGTAGGGAATCCTGGAGTGTATGACAAGGACACTCACACAGAGAGCAAAGTAAAACCTTAACTACCTTTATCAATACAATTTGTAAAGACAGAAAAGCTCCAAACCACATAAACAAATAGAAGTAATATAGTATGCTATTTTTAATATCTTTAATGTCATCCCTTGCATAGCATATGCTCATGTACTTATACACTCATACCCTTTCTTGGAGAGACTGGTGGAAAGAGACAAAGGAAGATGGAAAGAGACGAGCCCTGTCCTTGGTATGCCAAATGAATCCGATGGTCCAGATCCTCAATGTTCAAAGGTCGATGGAAGATAATAACACTCAAGAGCTGGAGAATGGAGGGCTACCTTCCTTCAACATGAGGGTTCTTGCCTATATAGGGCCTGGGTACCACCATGAATATTCATTCAGATACCCAGCCTCAGTCTGTATCCAACTTCCTCACCCTCATAATACGGAGGTGCCTTTATCTGATAGGCTAGCATATTAATGCCCTTTGGCTCATTATCATACAAGACAACTACTGCTAAAGCAAGCTGGTAGTTGGATATCTGCCAATGATCCTCTCCTAAAATATCCAAGCTTAGTATCAGTTCAATATTTCTGTGGTTGCCTAGTCCATTCTGTGCAACCATTCTCTTAATCAAGCTACTTTAACTATGCTAAAGGTCATGGGCCTATGCTTCACTTATGCTAACCTGCTTAAGCTAGTGTCTTACAGAATACAGGCCTCTAGGTTCCATGTGTCACTGTTAGGTACAAAGGCCAAGCTGACTTAGGGTATGTCTACACTACGAAATTAGGTCGAATTTATAGAAGCCGGTTTTATAGAAATCGGTTGTATACAGCCGATTGTGTGTGTCCCCACATAAAATGCTCTAAGTGCATTAAGTCGGTGGACCGCGTCCACAGTACTGAGGCTAGCGTTGACTTCCGGAGCGTTGCACTGTTCGCTTTTGCGAACAGGGGCTGCTAACAGGGAGTTTCGCAAGGGAGTTCTCCAAGTGAAGGAGGAGCAATACAGCACCCTTTTGGGCGGACAGGGGGCTGC
>NW_020693797.1:0-6937 GCF_002925995.2 Terrapene triunguis
TGGAAGGGATCAGCTGAGTGGGGTATCAACCACAGGTTTTAGTGCAGAAAGAAACCTAAATCTTGCATCACTTTGGGAATGTTTTCCATTAATTATTTTTTTTTCATGAAGAGCATCCTTTTTCCATGGAAAATTCTTTTTTTTTTTTTTTTTATCCAGAAACCAATGTCCAAAAATGGGAAAAAAAATGTCTGAAAACCTTGTGATTCAGAAATGCTGGTGCGGTGCCTCATGGGAGTTGCCATTCGGGTGTTTCATTCTTCCATTCTTCTCCAGGGGCTGGGCTTGCTAGCTGGACTTAAACTCCTATAATGCACCATAGCCATGATGGTCCCCTTCTCTTTAACATGGTGGATCATGGGAGATATAGACCAACCAAGGAGCTGGGCCTATAGAGGAGAAGGGTGGCATGAGGCCATAATATTCAGCAATAGGTTTTCTTGTGGCTTCTCTTATCCATCCGTATCTCCTCCAGGTACCTATATGGGAAAAAACTAGATGGCAATGCCTTTGTCCTCTTTGGGGTGAAGGTGGATGATGAGAAGAGGAGTATCCCGCAGTCTCTCAAGAGAATCTCGGTAATTCCTGTTCTCGGCTGTGAGGGGGAGGGATTCACGCCTCCTGGGGAACTGCGTGGGTGAGGTCATGAAACTCTCTCTCCCTTTCTAGATAGAAGATGGAGACGGGGAAGCAACGCTGACCAGAGCGATGCTGCAGGCTCGGTTCGCCAACCTGAACGAACTGGTTGGCCACTCGCTCTACATCTCTGTCACCGTTTTGACAGAATCTGGTGAGCATCAGCAATAAGTGCACCGCCAAGTGCTTTATTCCCGGGGTGTTCCAAACTGGTGCCGAGTGCAGTTCAAGGTGTTGATTTAGCTGCATAAAGCCCTATCTGCTTAGGGTTCTGCAGATCTTAAAGGCTGCAGGCCAGATTCTTACCTCATTCGCTCTGGGGTAAACCTGGTGTGAGGGTTGCTCCCCCCTCGGGGTGCCACCTGATGTATTGGGGTATCACCGAGCCTGCCTGTTCCACCAGCCTGGGCTCCCTTACACTATCCTGCTGAGCCAGGCCCTCTCAAGCCTCCTTCAGCACAGACACAGGTAGGGACACGCCCAGCTGCAGAAAGACAGACACTGAAATCAGCACTGCAGGGGAAGGCTTCAGCTAAGGAATTTCCCAGCACTCAAGTGCACACCCCCTCTGGAGTGTAAACCCAAAATTGTACTGTCTTGCTCTGCACAGAGAACTGTACAGCATAAGCTCCTGAAATCCGCCCCCTCCCTCAATGTGCAGGACGATATGCACAGCTTTTTGCTCCCCAGTTATGAATTCCACAAACTGGTTTTAGAGAAAACAAAAACAAGTTTATTAACTACAAACGATAGGTATTAAGTGATGATAAGGCATAGCAAACAGATCAAAGCAGATTACCCAGCAAACAAAACAAAAATGCAACATAAGCGCAGATACTAAAGAAACTGGTTACAAGCACAAATTTCTCACCCTGTTGTTTAGGCAGATTGCAGAGTTTCTTGAAGGCAAGCTGCTCTTGCTAGCAGCTTCAAACTCCAGGTATTTCTTTCACAGGCCAGACACACTCTAGCCTGAGTTCAGTCCCATCTTCCCCAGATCAGTCTTAGGTGTTTACAGCAGTCACCTTGGGCGGGGATTCAGTGAAGAACCGACCCTGATTATCTCACTTCCCTGCCTTAAATAGGTTTCACATATGGCGGGAATCCTTTGTCTTCCAGTATCAGAGGGGTAGCCATGTTAGTCTGGATCGGTAAAAAGCAACAAAGTCCTGTGGCACCTTATAGACTAACAGATGTATTCACCCACAAAAGCTTATGCTCCAATACATCTGCCTATAAGGTGCCACAGGAGACTTTGTTGCTTGTCTTCCAGTGTGATTCCCATCCCTGGCCAGTGGAAAAGTACTAATTTTATTATGGAGTCTAGTATCAGGTGACTTAATCACATGACCCTGCAGCCATAACTCAAAGTCCATTTGCAGCATCCCTGGGAGATGGGAGATTACCCTCTTCAAAGTCCTATTATTCTCCCTAATAGTCTAATAGTCTATTGACTTGTATCCAGCTAGCCAGCCAGACTGATTGCATTTTGTCTGGTGGGCATTCTCCAGGTGCAAACACTTTTGTAGTACCGATGTATAGTCAATATTTCTAACTTAAGGTACAAAAATGATACATTCATACAAATGGGATAATCATATTTAGTACATCATAACCTTTCCAATGATATCTCACAAGACCCATCTTGCATAAAACACATCTTAGTTATGCTGTAATCATATAATAACAATATTTCTATGAAGAATATGGGGTGTAGTGTCACACCTGGAAAAACTCCAGATTTTCACCAGCGAAAGTAGCTTGAAACAGTTGCACCTTTGTTTTCTGTGCATTGAACCTTTCAATTTCTAAGAGCTCCAGGTCAGCTCTTAGGGATGGTCTAGGCATACTTACTCCTGCCTCAGTGTGTGGGATGGACTAGATGACTTCTTGAGCTCCCTTCCAGCTCTACATAGCTATGATTTCTAAACTTTCCCTGCAGAGGGAGCAGCCATTCTGTTCCGAGCAGCTGTAGCTTGTTACAGATGAAACTAGTAGCTGAAAGCCTGTGCCGTTGCACGGGTGTGGCAATTGGACCAAGTAATCCAAACAACCAATGACATTACTGCATGCAAATTAGTAGTAGAGTAAAGGTGGTGATTGGTTGGTTGAGTTGTGTCTGATATCACAATGGTCTAGAACTCTTGGCATGGTACATGCCTTATTGGAGCTGTACACCAGGCTGGTAAAGGCAGAATGGCTGGGGACTTAAAAATTGGCCTGTAACAGACTTCAAATCCCAGTGATGATTGAACCTGGTGATATTGTAACTAAAAAGAGCCCTTCACTTGCTTATATAGCTGCTTCCATGACTTCACACACACACAACAGACGTTCTAGGGTTCAGAGTGGTTCATGGACAGAGTGATAGTCCTGGAATCTTATTATATAGATACACAAACACACACACACTGTGCTCTCTCTCCCTCCCAGAGACTTTGTTTTTGTTCTTTCTTGTTGCATCTTTAAAAGCTAAAATAAGTCATTTTAGCATGAAAGGGACTGATTCTGTTTTCACTGTTACAGTGCCACTGACTATAGGGGAGTTATCCCTGATTTATACTGGTGCGAGAACAGAATCAGGCTGAATGGCCTGCAGTAATGCCAACCCCAAACATGCAAAAATCACAAGTCAGTCCCCCCACTGCCAAAATCATGAGATCATATTAAAAAAATCATGTTTTTTTTTTAAATAGTAAACGTTGCGTGTTTTTCTTTCCCTCCTGACTGTGGAGGCGTTAGATCACACTTGGGACATGTTTTCAAGCTTTTCTCTGCAACCAGGAGGGTTAGAAACTTATTTCTTCTTTTAAACGACAGCTGAGATTCTCATGCCATATGGTGATTCTAGCAGCTGGGGCTTGAAGACAAGGAATTAAAACAGGAGACTCATGATAAAATCACAAGAATCAGCAGCACTGAATCAACATCTGACCGTGGCCTATTCCTTGTGTTTTACTCTGGACCTTAAGGACAAAATCTGTATTGCCTCGCTCAGTTTTAATTGACCCACGGCTTCTCTCTGCAGGCAGCGACATGGTGGAAGCGGAGAGAACCGGAATTAACATTGTGACCTCTCCCTATCAGATCCACTTCACAAAAACACCCAAGTACTTCAAGCCTGGGATGCCCTTTGAACTCATGGTAATATCTCTTCTTCTGGATCATGCCCACTGTTGCCTGAGGTGTATAAAGAGGAGAGAACTATGGGTACTAGGGTGATGAGGGTGGTATAAGAACTTAGAATAGAACAGAAACAAAGGGCCACATTCCAATCTCAGTTACACCAACCTAATTCCAGTGCGACTCCACTAAATGCAATGGAATCACTCTAGATTTGCATCAGCATAACAAGAGCAGAGTCTGGCCCAAAATCTGACAGCAAATACAAGGTGTGAAATGGCACCTAGCTACAGGCTTGGTCCAAAATGTGCCCTGGGGTCACTCGTGTACTGCGAGATAATATTCCCTGGACTGTGTTAGTTGCTGGGGCTTCAGGCTTTTCTGACTGTAGAGGGGAATTGGGCACAGGTGAGGAGTTCCAAAGAGGGGGGGCATTTGCAGAAATAGGGGGCAGAGGGACCATTGTGGATAGGAGGATGTGGGGGAATTTCAAAATTGGCACTAACAGAATGATTCTTCTCCCAGTGAGTTAGGCTGCATTACAGGGGGAGAAATATTATGCTCCTAAAATTCGGAACCAATCAGCGTCAGTCCTCTTGTCCGCAGAGAATATGGTTTGGGGTCCCACACTCCTCTGGGGCTGAAGAGTTTGGGAAGGGAATTTAGTATTTTTCTGTCAGCAGGCGCGTAAGACTCTAAATTAGCAGAGAACTGAAGCAATTATCTTTGGCTGCAGACCAAAGGTGCATAAACGAGTAATCGATGACCACAGTAATGAGCAGGTTAAGTCCATTTCTTATCTGAATACTTGCTTTACATACAGTGGTGAATGGGATAAACATAAAAAGGAGTCGAAGGGCTGAACCATAAGATCCATGCAAGTAGCTGTTTGTTTTTCTTGTGTGCCTGGGGGTAATTTAATTGCGCAGGCTCTCTGAATGCTTAGGGCTAATGTGGGTGCTCAAATTTTATACCGTGCGGAAATTTGGGGCTGGAAAGATCTTAGGTCCGAGGTGCTGACTTTCTGATTTCCCGGGGGTGCTCGACCCCCCCTCTGTCCCAGACCCTGCCCCCACTCCACTCCTTCCCCCAAGGCCCAACCCCGCCTCTTCCTGCCCCCACTCTGCCCTGCCTGCTCCTCCCTCTGCCCCCCCAGCAACTCCTGCCCACTGCTGAACTGATCCTTGGTGGGCAGGAGGCACTGGGATGGAGGCACTAGGAGGGAGGGGGAGGAGCTGATCGGTGAGGCCTGCTGGTGGGTGCTGAACACCCACTATTTTTTTCCCCGTGGGTGCTCCAGTCCCGGAGCACCCACAGAGTCGGCGCCTATGCTTAGGTCGTTAGAGGTAGTGCAAAATACATTCTTGGGGAGAATACTTGATCTTCTTAACTAAGCCCCAGCTGATTTACGTAGGACAGAGGTTGGTGAATGTTCTACATCAGCCAAAGCCCAATATGTAAGGGTTGGTGTAAGAGTAGGAATGAATTTACGTTGGCTACCAAGGTTATGTTTGGAGCAACAGCGTAATAGGTTTAAACCTTTAAAACGCTCTTGGCTTTTGCAAGGCCATTGATCTCTGCCGTATTGAGGGTTTTAAGAACCAAGTCTAGTCAGCACTCAAAGGGTATGTATAGACTGCAGTCACGGGGTGCGACTGGAGCTCTAGCTGACATCCCTGAACTAGCTTCCATCACCTAGCTTGGGTCCAGGAACAGTGAAACAGCGGCAGCGCTAGCTATACAAGCCCACCTTGGACCCTGGATAATTACTCACGGGGCTAGCCCACGCTGATGCTCACGCTGCCTTGGCTTCACCGTTCCAGGACCCAAACTAGTGAGATTGAAGCTAGCATGGGTACTGTTGTCAGACGCCACCGGTGTGGTGCTCTGCTCTGTTTAATGTTGATAACAGTCAGCTGTGTGTGTGTGTTCTCTCTGTGTGCTGCCCTGTCTCTGCGCAGATAGCTGGCACAACAGACCCCGAGAGAACCCCCAATGACCACAGACTCCGATAAGGTACGAAGGCACCCGGCCAGGTTTATTGTCAAACAAAGCACAGTAATAGTTTCCAGCACTCTCTACAGGACATACTGTGGCTATGTGCCCCCTGACAATGGACCGGCTCAGTCAGTGGCGGGACTCTCCACTACCCCCTAGGCCAGACAAAGACATTGCCCCAGAGATGTATTCTTATACACAGGTACAAACAAGTTACACATCATTCCTGACGTACTGAGGTGCAACTCCTCTATGTAGCAAGGTACAACCCCTCTACGCAGAAAGGTGCCGCCTCTCACCTTGTACATGTTGGTTCGAACAAAACAACTCTATCCAACATGTTACCCTTTTGCCCATCTTTAGGATGGGTCAGCCTGTTCTTTGTTATCTGTGTGGGATGTGCAAGTATCTGAGTGTTCTGGTACCTTTTAGGTATGTGTCTTTTTGCAACATCACCCCTTTCCTTGCCAGCTTCTGTGAGCAGGGCCTGCCTCTGGCTCACAGCTTAACTTTGCTTTATGTTAGCAAGGTCTCGACCATTACTTTAGTTCAGGCCTTAGGCCTCATACCAGGCCTCTTATACAAGGGTTTGTTTCAGAGCCTCATCTTACTACAGATACATCGGCTTGAACTGCGTTCACACCCTGTGACTGGGTAACACTGACAACCAGGGTCTGTCGGTGGGCAGGATCGAACCTGGGATCTCCAGAGCTAAATGCATAAGCTGCTACTGCATAAGCTAAAAGCCACATGGCACTTAGCTAAGGCTGTAGTAGACTCATTAATCGCTAAGTGATTGAGATGCCACTAGAGGGGGACAGAGCGCCACAGCCAGCAGGCATGGCATGCATACAACTGCAGCCTAGACATACCCTAAATCAGAGTGTGAAAATTTTGATTAACCTCAGAGTTGAAGATATTTGTAACCAACTGGACCGACAGATGTTAGTGCAACAAATATGTCTCCCTGGCTCCCTTATTTAAAGAGCATCCATAGATTCAAGAAATATTTGGAAGTCTTGATTCACTGGCTTGACTACTCCAATCAACTGTACTCCCATCCACTTCCTGTGTGTTAATTGCCACTTGAGAAATAAATGGCTATCTCCAATCTTGGCTCAGATGTCTTTTGCCTCATTAGCTCAAAAAGCAGAATATTTGTTGGCAGTGATCCTGTTTT
>NW_020693798.1:0-3218 GCF_002925995.2 Terrapene triunguis
CTGTCAGCATTCACAGACCACAGTAAGAACAGACCCAGTTCGTCACATCTCCCCCCTTCGAGACCGAACTGAGCGGGGTCACTTCAGCCAGTGACCCGGGGAAGTTCGAACCTACCCCCGTTCCCATGGATGCCCCAGCATCCCTCCCATTCCTTGGTGAGAATTACACCAGGCCCCTCCAGTTTCACGCCCCCCCTTAGGTCGGGGGTGCTCGATGGCACTCGTAGTTCGCACGTGGGAAGGGTTATGCGGCCTGTGCCCTTTTCCCACCCCAATACCCCTGGGGTGCCAACTGGGCTGGGGTCTTCTCCCAGCGCTCCAGTCTGGAGGTCTGTGCTTCGGGCTCTCTTGGTTCAGAGCCCCCCTTTTAACCTTGGCCACCCTCTGGAAAGGCTCCTCTATGCTGGGCAAGGGTCCTAAAGCCGTTTTCCCCTTGTCCCGGGCCTTCCTCCCCCTCTGACAGGGGTCACAGGATTGGCAGTACTGCCGGACAGTAACAAAGACCCCAGGCCAGTAAAAGCTCCGTAGCAGCCTCTGCTGGGTACGCCAGGTTCCCTGGTGCCCTGAGAGGGGAATGTCATGGGCCCGGTACAGCAGCTGGCGGCGATACTTCTGGGGTACCACCAGCTGTCTCCTGATCCCCCCTGACTCCATCTTCCCTGGGGGAGCCCATTCTCGGTACAGGAACCCCTTCTCCCACAGGAACCTTTTCTGGCCACCTCTCCCCATGGTCTGTACCGCACCGAGGTCGGCCAGGTCCCTTATCTTCCGCAAGGAGGGATCTTTCTGCACCTCGGCCTGGAACTCAGCAGCTGGGACAGGGATGGCCACCTGCTCTCTCTCGCCGGCTGGGTCTGAAGCCGCAGCCTCCCTGAGCCGTGTCCCTGGGCGTTCCCTCCCCACCAGGTTAGGGTCCTGCGCCTCGGGCAAGGCACCCTCCCCAAGGTCAGGGCGCAGTGCCCCTCGCCGGCTCTGACTGTGGGTCACAACCAGTGCATTCTGGGGGTTGCTTGGCCAGTCCTCCAGGTCCCCCCCCATCAACACCTCAGTGGGCAAATACGGGTGTACTCCCACGTCCTTGGGGCCCTCCTTGGGCCCCCACTTCAGGCGTACCCTCGCCACAGGTACCTTGAATGGGGTCCCACCCACCCCCGTCAGAGTCAGGAAGGTGTTGGGCACCATCCGATCTGAGGCCACCACCTCGGGCCGGACCAGTGTCACCTCGGCGCCCGTATCCCAGTATCCATCGACCTTCCTCCCATCCACCTCCAGGGGAACAAGGTACTCTCTCTGGAGGGACAGCCCCGCGCCCACCGTATAAACCAAAAACCCTGAGTCTGGAGCATTCAGCCCCCCAGAGGAGCTGGCCTGGAGCTCTCCTTCCTCCTTAGCAGGTGGTACTCTGCCAGCCCCCCTTCCCTGGGAGTGCCGCCTCTCACCCGGCTGGGTCTCTACCCAGTCAACCCTCTGTGGGTCTGGTCTGCTCAGTCTGTCCCTGAGTCTGGGGCACTGGGCCCGTAGGTGACCCCTCTGGTCACAGTGATAGCAGACCATGTCCCATGTGTCCCCTCGAGCCGGTCGGTTGTCCCTGACCCTGGGCATTCCCCATGGGAGGGGATTCCCCACATTCCCCTTTTGGGAAGTACCCGGGTGACTCTCTCTCTGCATCGCAGCGGGCCTGCTCCTTTGGGACTCCTCCCTGCCAGCCCCTGACCGGCTCTTCACAAACTCATCGGCCAGCCGGCCAGCATGTCGCGGGTTCTCTGGTTTTTTGTCCACCAACCACAGCCTCAGGTCGGATGGGCACCGCTCATACAGTTGCTCCAATACCAGCAGTTTAACCAGGTCCTCCTTTGTCTGGGCCCCATCAGCCCACTTGCTGGCGTATCCCTCCATGCGGACGGCTAGTTGCAGATATGAGATCTCAGGGGTTTTATCCTGACTCCGGAACCTTTCCCGGTACATCTCAGAAGTCAGCCCAAACTCACGTAGCAGGGCCTTTTTGAATAGTTCGTAGTTCCCTTTCTCCGCCTCGTCCAGTTGGCGGTACAATGCCACGGATTTGGGGTCCAGTAAGGGGGTGAGAACCCGGAGTCTGTCCGCAGGATCAACCTGGTGCAGCTCGCAGGCCGTCTCAAAGGCATCCAGGAAGTCATCCATGTCCTCCCCCTCCTTACGTGGGGCCAGGATGCACTTATCAAAGCTCCGTGCAGTCCTGGGTCCCCCCTCACTCACCGCAGCCGGGGTCGCGCGGTCCTTCAGCCTCGCCAGCTCCAGTTCCTGCTGACGCTGTCTCTCATTCTCCTCCCGTTCATGCTGACGCTGTCTTTCTTCATGCTGCCTTTGTCTCTCTTCATTCTGCCTCTGTCTCTCATTCTCCTCCCGTTCATGACGCCTCTGTCTCTCTTTCTCCTCCTGTTCATGCTGTCTCTGGTGTTCACGATCCTCCAGCTCTCTCAGTTTTAGCTCTATCTCCCATTCCAGCTCATTCCGCTCCACGGATGCCGCGCGTGGCCGGGAGGATCCCCTGCTGGCCGGGGGGGTCACTGCGCCCTCGGTATTTGCTGGGCTCCTCCCCACCCTTCCCCTAGGCATAGGAAGGAGGGGTCTCGGGAAGCCCTCAGCAGCCGGCTGACCACTCCCAGCTGGGACATACACTGGGGCCTGCCCTGCATCTGCCGGGCTGCTTCCCTCAGAGACAGGGATCAGTTCATTCGCGCGATCCTGCTTCTCCAGCTGGGCAATGAGCTGTTCTTTGGTGAGCTTCCCAATGCGCACCCCCCTCTGCTTGCACAGCTCCACCAGGTCACTCTTAAGCCGCTTGGCATACATCTTCCTGCTGGCCAGTCACAGGCCTGTGTGCTCACCGCTCCCCACAGTTTCCAGGGAGACCCCTAGTCTGCCAGCCCTTCTCGAGGTCACCACCTCTCTGCCAGGGTCGAGCTGCAGACTCCTCCGCCCCTGGGACCACTCGCTGCGATCCCCCGGGGGACCCTGTTACTGCAAAAGTCCTTCTCGCTGGTCACACACTCCCAGGGGTGATAAACGTCTCTCTCTGACTCTTCAGCACGCCTGGTCCCCGTCAATCCCCCTTCGCTTTACTTCTCCCCAGTCACTTACTGCAGGAAGCGCCGTCCACGGGGTGCAGTAGATCCCACCGCTGCCACCAGTTGTCACGGAGTATGGGGGGACTCAGGGCCCTGCACCCCCGGCGTCCT
>NW_020693799.1:0-4301 GCF_002925995.2 Terrapene triunguis
AGTCACTTTTGAAAGGCTTAGCAGGCTCCTATGGCAGTTAGGTGTTTCAATGCTGAACGGAGCAGTACTTAAATACCTTTCAGAATCTGGGCCAAAGTGACTTGTCCTCTGTCGCTCAGCCAAGCCTAGAGCAGAGGTCTCACGACTCCTAGTCACTGACCTGACCCCCTGGACTACTCTACCTTGCTTAGCATCTTCGGGGAATTCTACTGAATAGAGTTTATAAGGCACATGGGTGGGTGAAGTAGCTTTCATTACCTCTGCCTTTTCAGTGGCCTGGCGGTATAGCGTGCTTTCAAACGTCCCTAATTCGCTGACTTTCCCCTCCCCCCACCCCGCCCAGCACACTTGATTTCCTGAATGCTGATGTACACCAAGCAACAGCAGCTTCTCTGCAGCTTTTCTCTGAAAATAAAAATGTTTGCAAAACTTAGCTTCAATCCAGAACAGCACGGACTGATGATTAGCCAGAGAAGAAGAGAAAGCCAGGTGGAATCCAATCCGCGGCGTCACGGAGCTGACTACACTTACAAAAGCAGAGGGGGATAAAGGCTTAACAAGGGAGGGTTAGAATGCATTGATTTATTCAAAGTTATTCTCTCTGGATCTGGTCTCCTCTAGCCTCTCTTTCGAATTAGAGCCAGGGTTGGCCCAAGGTATGTGAATAAAGAGTCTTTGTGGCAGCTGCATATTGATGCCTCGAGCAGTGGAAATTTAATATATGCACCTCATTTGTAAGAAGCTTTTAAAAACGTTTCCCCATCGGGGAACATCTAAAAAAGAGTAGATACGCTGCTGGGAGCAGAGGTTTTCTGTAGGCCTGATCCAAAACCTAGCAAAGTCAATGGGAAAAACTCCCATCGGGAATTCATCCCTGGAAGGTGCAAAGATTGGCTGGGGCAGTGCAGCCTGGTGGCGCGTACTCCGGACTGGGCCTGAGAGCCGAGTTCCAGTCCTGGCTCTGCCACTGACTGGCTGGGTAACCTTGGGCAATTCACTTAGTGCTCTGCCCCTCAGTTTCCCCCCTCTATAAAATAGGGATACTGAGCCTGGCCTCCTTTGTAAAGTGCTTTTTAAGAGCTACATGCCAGGTCCCCTTTTCAGTCTCATGGTCCGGGGCCCCTGTGTAAGTAGACAATGAGGCTGGGGACTTGGGTCTTACATTCAATGGAAATCATTAGTCCTGGATTCCCATCAGGCCCCTTAGTCTTTTGGGTCTTGTACAGCACCAAGCACAGCATCAGTCTTCAAGAACTAAAATGTTTTCTTTTTATTAGTATTCAACGTGGCCCAGCCCCCGTCAAGCTCAGGGCCCTGCTATGCTGGCTGTTGTACCAATGTAGAGGCAGACCTGGCTGCCAATAACCCTTCAGCCAGCCTCTCTGAAAACTTGGTTCTTTATGAATCTTAAGTAAGGAGAGAAAAACTGTGCTCTGATTTAGCAAATCACTGAAGCATGTGAGTAAGCCCATTGGTAGTCAATGGGGCTACTCATTTGCTGAAAGTGACTTACCTGCTTATGTACTTGAATGGAGCGGGGCCTTGGTTTGAAAAGAAATTAGACTATTTGGCTCTCTCCAAACTTTCTTCCATTTTTAGAAGTGGCCCCAAAGGGATGTGATTTTGGTTCTTTGCTGGAAGCCATTTCTAGCGGGGATCAGTTTAAAGTTGCTCTTGTGATATCGATTCACCCAGTGCTGGAAATAGAACTGAGTAAATCTCACTTGAAGGCTTCTTCCGGGGAGACCTCCAGCCCAGCTTTTCAGACCCATAAGCGGTAGAGAAATATCCCCAAACAGGGGCGGCTCTAGGCACCAGCAAAGCAAGCAGGTGCTTGGGGCAGCCCATGTGCAGGGGCGGCAGCCGGAAGGGATCCAGCCTGGGAGCTGAGAACCAACAGGGGGCCCTGGGAGCTGTAGTTCCTTGGTTAGCTCCCTGCCTATAGAGCCAGCCCTGGAGGAGGGAAAGAACTACAACAGGAAAGGGAGGGGGAGGGAGTATGGTAGCTGGAACCTCATGCTGCAGCTTGCTGTGGATGGAGAGCTCACTGCTAGAAGGGAGTGGCACTGTGAACGGGGAACAAGTGTGCCCAAGGAGTAGAAGGCTTTGCCCCAGAGATCCCCTTCAGAAGACATCCCCAGCCTGGATTAGGGATACTGGTGTGACCTCACCTTGCAGCCCCCAAAGAAAGAATTGGGTGGACTAAATGGACATTGCACCTCTCTGTCTGAAGCCTAGCAAGGGAGGTACGTGGATCCCACTAGAATTTAAAATGAAAAGTAAGGGAGGGGAGGCTCTGCTAGAGAACCTGGGCAGCTTTAGATACAGTACCAGGCACGTAGAAGGATTTCCACTTCTGAGCCATGGAAGCAGAAATTGACTTTTCCTTTCCAGATTTAGCTAATATTCAGAAAGAGAATCCAGCACCTGCCTTCCAGATTTGAACACCCTCAAAATTCAGGAGTGCTCAAGCTCAGTTTGGGCAGCTGTTACTTCATTTCTCCCAAATCAAATATACTGATCCACTGTAACTTGCTGTCGAAAAAGTAGGATAAAATTGAGCAAGAAATGCTTCCCAGTGGTTATTAGGACTGGAATTGCTATTTTCAACAGCCATTGCCCTTTTTTTATTTAGTTTTATTTGTTTAAAAGGAAGACAGTGATATTGCATTGGCAAATTCCCCATAGAAACAAAGAGTGGAACAAAAGAATAACAAAGACACCTCAGCTTTTCCTCATTTATGGAGGACAGTCTTATAATATGCATCCAGATATCCTCCAATCACACAAGCTGAAAATTGTTCCACTTTACTGCAGTTCTGTAACCATACGGGAACCAATCCTGTCTGTGTTCTGTGCACATCTAAAATTCCTGCTGAATGACCCGCCCTAGGAGCGAGTTACCAGTGACCCAGGGCTGGGGCAGAAAGGGGTGCAGTTGGCGGGGGACAGCCCAGAGTTGGGGTGTCAGGGGGATGCAGGTGGAGGGGGGAGAGCCCAGGGCTGGGGCGGCAGGGTGTGGGTGGAGGGGGCACTGGTGGGGGGCAATGGGGGAGCCCAGAGCTGGGGCAGCAGGGGGTGCGGGTGGAGAGGGGAGAGCCCAGGGCTGGGGCGGCAGGGTGTGGGAGGGGGGGGGCGGGGGTTGGGGGGGGGGGGCAGCCAAACATTTTTTTGCTTGGGGCAGCAAAAATCCTAGAGCCGGCCCTGTCCCCAAACCCCGAGCTCTTAATGTTGGGTCTGATCCAGCCATCAGTGGAATTGGATCCAGCCTTTTTTAGACTTGCCAGTTGTGACAAATCTCCTCTTGTTGCCGTTTACCTCCTCTGCTGTGACTGCAACTTTAGTCTCAATCTCTTTTAATTAGCAGTGGTTGAGGCTGCAGAGCTGAATCTTTGAGAACAAAGTAAGTAAGTAAGCAAGCTAGCTCATAAGGGAGGCCTTTTATAGCGATGGGAAAGTAATCCATTGTAGGTGTAATTTGATGATGACAAAAGCATATGGAATGAAGCTAACGTCCCTTTTCTGAAAGTTCCGAGGGCTTGGTGCCATATATAGATCTGGATGCTTAAAAAGTGGGTGGAAGATTATTAATTCATTGCCGGTATGGAAATAAAAAACAGGGGTTTTACTGGAAGTGCTTGTACGTAATATTTCTTGCTCACGGTCCTCTAACCAAATGGAGGAGATCCCTGTTAATGTAATGAACGAAGTAGTAAATAGCAGAAGGACACAACACACTGATATTACAAAGCAGCAAGTGCTTACCCACTACTGGCTCTGCCATTTGAGCTGCATGAGAATTTCCATTAGCTGTGAGTAGCAGCAGGGTTAATACTCTCTGCACCCTTCCACCCCCGAGAGGAAGAGAGAGACACAAAGCCAGAGCAAGTTCAAGAGGTTTCATGTACCGCCTCTAAGGGGACCGTGCCCCATTAGGATACAAACTAAGTACCTTCCAGGGTGATCTATGTTTATTATTTCTATCCACCGGGGGGTTTCTTTAGCACCATCACCATAGTATCTGAGCACTTCCCAGCAACTTGTCCAGTGAGCTCCGTAGTGGACTTTGAGAACATCGTTCCACGGTAGAGGAGGCTTGACGTGCATTTAATATGCAGGGTTGGGGAATCTAATTCCTTGTTCTTTCTTCTATATCTCAAATATCCCTCACCCCCCTCACCTACCCCCCACCAAAACTGGCTGTGGAAGTGAAGCTCTGTCAAGTGGCAGGACTTGCAGTGTATCCTGAGAATAATCACCGGAAGCCCATTTTGCAGCTGAACTTTAGCCAGGGATGAATA
>NW_020693800.1:0-2345 GCF_002925995.2 Terrapene triunguis
TCTGGGCTCTGGGGGGAGGAGGTGTAGTTATCTGGGGGGGGGCACGGGTGGGGATTGGGGGAGGGGGGGTTCGGGTGGTGGGTGGGGCGGGCGGGGGGGGGGGGGGGGGGAGAAACAGGAACTGGGTTGTCATAGGGGTTTCTCTACTCCGGGGGGAATTTTTATGTCCGTATTGTTACAGACATACTTGCTGACAGGTATTTTGAAATAAATTACCAAAATAATTGAAACTGGCATGATTATATAGTATTATCTTGACAAATAAAATTTGCAGAATTTTAAAATATTGTGCACAGAATTTTTTGGCACAGAATGCCCCCAGGAGTAATGAATGTAGGCAGACATGGCATGTAACACCAAAACATACAATTCATTTCCTTTCGGGGGGGGGGGGTAATGTTTTTTTGTTTTATGTTGATTAGAATGTTCCCCAGGCCTTTAATTAACATCTTACAATGTATCTATCTAACTGCAGCTGCTGAGTGGGAAATGACATGTAGCTCTGCGAGATCGTGGAGATACTACAGGAAGGGTGCAACAAAGAAACTGGGATTTAATATCAAATAGATTGTCCAATATCTACTTAGACTTTTGGTTGATAAAAATTAGATCAGAACCTAAAACAGACCCTAGAAACAGCCATAGAAGGATCTTCAAGAAATGGGGGCTGCTGGCTTGCCCATTTCCTCTGGTACATGGCTTCTTTAGGCCAGTTTGTTATATAAACATAGCTTATGTTTGTAAAGATAAGAGTTTTCTGCTTGGAGCACCTTCTAGACACCCCCTTCTACCTCCCTCCCACTGTCTCAATCAGTGTGTGTTGGGGAGCGCTATTGCAGTAGCAAGTTCTCCCCCCAGGCAGTGGGGGGGACTATTGGGGTAACAGGTTTTACGCCCCACCCAGTCTCAGGCAGTGGGGGAGGCTATTGGGCTAACAGGTTTTACACCTCCAGTGTCAAGCAGTAGTGGAGCTATTGGGATAACAGGTTTTACACCTGAGGCAGTGTGTGGGTGAGGGGCTATTGGGATAACAGGTTTTACCCCCACCCAGTCTCAGGCAGTGGGGCAGAGTACTGGGATAACAGGTTCCCTCCCCCTCAGTCTCAGTCAGTGTGTGGGTGAGGTGCTATTGGGATAACAGGTTTCTCCCCTCCCACCCCCCCCAGTCTCAGGCAGTGGGGGGTATTGGGGTAACAGGTTTTAAACCCCCCGGGGTCAGGCAGTGTGTGGGTGAGGGGCTATTGGGATAATAGGTTTCACCCCCACCCAGTCTCAGGCAGTGGGGGGGGATATTGGGGTAACAGCACCCCAATATGTGTCAGGTAGCATATGGGTGAGGGGCTATTGGGATAACAGGTCCCCCCCAGTCTCAGGCAGTGGGGGGTATTGGGGTAACAGGTCCCTCCCCCCGCCAGTCTCAGGAAGCATGTGGGTGAGGAGCTATTGGGACAACAGGTTTTACCCCCACCCAGACTCAGGCAGTGGGGGGGGGGGGGTGGGGTAGCCCCTCCCCCCCCCGTGTCAGGCAGTGTGTGGGTGAGGGGCTATTGGGATAATAGGTTTTGCCTCCCAGTGTCGGGGGGGGCTATTGGGGTAACAGCTCTCCCCCCCCCGAGGGAAAAGCGCTCCCCAGGGTATGGGAGGGATGGGAGCATGGCGGGAGAGGGCAGTGCCCAGCCCCAGGGGGATTTACCAACCCCACAAAAACAGCACCTCTCTCTTTAAGAGAGAAGCGGGGTGTCTGATTGGCTCTGGGGACTGCCAATCGGGGCGGCTATTGCATCATCCCTGAGGCAGGCCGGCCTCTGATTGGCTAGGACGCTGGGCCGAAGGAGAAGGGTTTCGCAATCGCCGCTCGCCTTCACTCACCAGTTTAAAGAAAGAGACTCGGGCCCAGCCCGCGCCCCCCTCCCTGATCGGTACCGGTCTCGATCCCCGGGCCAGGTGAGGCGCGGGGCCGCCCCGCCGCGCGCAGAGACCCCCTCCTCCCGACCCTGGTGAGGGGGGGCCGGCCAGCCGCGGTACCCCCGGGGGGGGTGGGGGATTACACCGGGCACAGGCCGAAGCGGGGCGGCGCGGGAGGAGGAAGCTGTGGGGCTGCTGTAGAGGAAGGGTGAGGGGTGCGGGGGCTATAGGAGAGTTGTGGGAGATTACGGGGGTCTGGGGAGAGTTGTCGGGTGGGGGCGGGGTCTGTTGGAGATGTGGGGTGGGTATGTGGGGGGGTCTGGACAATGGGGCGGGGTCTGAAGGGGTGGGCATGTGGGGGCGAGCTGGTCAGTGGGGGCGGGGTCTGTAGGGTTGGTATGGGGTGGAGGCGGGGTCGATGTGGGGTGTGTATATGGGGG
>NW_020693801.1:0-5039 GCF_002925995.2 Terrapene triunguis
GATCGGGAAGTCTTGGATCTCATCGCTGTGTGGGGAGATGAGTCCGTGCTTTCCGAGCTGCGCTCCAAAAGACGGAATGCAAAGACCTATGAGAAGATCTCTAAAGCCATGGCAGAGAGAGGCTACAGCCGGGATGCAACGCAGTGCCGCGTGAAAATCAAGGAGCTGAGACAAGGCTACCAGAAGACCAAAGAGGCAAACGGACGCTCTGGATCCCAGCCCCACACATCCCGTTTCTACGAGGCACTGCATTCCATCCTAGGTGCGGCCGCCACCACTACCCCACCCCTGACCGTGGACTCTGAGGATGGGATATTGTCCGCGGCCGGTTCCTCCGACATGTTAGCGGACGGGGAAGATGAAGAAGGAGATGAGGAGGACGAGGCAGTCGACAGCGCTGGCACCGCTGATTTCCCCGACAGCCAGGAGCTCTTCATCACCCTGACCGAGATCCCCTACCAACCGTCCCCCGCCGTTACCCCAGACACAGATTCAGGGGAAGGATCAAGCAGTAAGTGTTTTAAATATCTAAACATTTATTTACAACATAACTGGCATATTTAAAATATTAACAGTAGCTAAAGTGCTTTAAAACATGTAAACATTTATTTGCAACAAAACAGGAAGATTGAAAATATTAACAGTGGGTAAAGTGCTTCAAAACATGTAAACAGGAAAGTCAAACAAAAGGGGAATCAGTGCAAAGTGTATCATGATTAGTCTGTCTTTGGACGCCTCAATATATAGTCCGAACCATTTTCAAAAAATTTCACAATGTCCGCTTCATGATTATAGTGCCCAAAACCCTGCAGTCATTTGTCCCTCCAAGGGCACCTAAGCCAAGAACTGGTCAATGTAACCGGGGATAGAGGCGACATCCTCCGGGGAGAACTCCTCATACACCTCCTGCAGGTGTTTTTCCAGCCTCATCAGCAGGTTCCTGGGCAGGGAGAGCTTATTAGGCCCCCCGTGGTAGGACACGTTTCCCTGCCACAACGCCAGCAGGTACTCCGGGATCATGGCCTTGCAGAGCAGTGCAGCAAATGGCCCCGGTTTCTGCAGGCTGTCACGAAGCATCCGCTCCTTCTGGCTCGCAGAGACCTTCAGGAGGGTGATGTCTGCCATGACTCCCTGCTGTGAATTAGGTAGGGGAAAGTTAGTATTGGGACTGCTTGCCCATCCCTTTACAGAACTGCAACCGCCGGTTTACAGCCACGCGGTTTACAGCCGCGAGGGAGTGGGACAGGGCCAGAGTTCATGCTTGCAGGATTGCTGCC
This sequence comes from Terrapene triunguis, assembly GCF_002925995.2. NCBI lineage: Eukaryota > Metazoa > Chordata > Testudines > Emydidae > Terrapene > Terrapene triunguis. The sequence continues at coordinate 1,278 of NW_020693801.1, forward strand.
AGCAGAGACTCGCATTGCTTTCTATGTGAAAGGAGGCCAGTGCCACTCTTAAAGTTTTAAGCGGCCACAAGTCTACGGCTTACCATGTTTGCCAGCTAGACAAAGTCCGGTGTCCAGCTCTGCTCCTCAGCTCGCCACAGCAAGACCGCAGGCACGGTAGGCGAGGGCCGAAAATTCGACCTTGTCCTCAGTGCGCGTGTGATAGGTGCTCTGCATGGTCTTGTTCACAGAGAAAGACTATGTTCTCTGTTCACAGATACATTGCTCTGTCTCAGGAATTCACTCCCTTTTTCCAATTCCCACAGCCACATCTGCCCAGAGGCTAGCGCACATTAGGAGGAGGAAGAAGAGGACACGGGAAGACATGTTTGCTGAACTAATGGGATGCTCCCGAGCACAGGCAGCCCAGCAGACACAGTGGAGGGAGAACTTGTCCCAAATGCACCGGGCAAACATGGAACGGGAGGAGAGGTGGCGACAGGAGGACAGGCAGGCTACTCAAACGCTGCTTGGACTAATGAGGGAGCAAACGGACACGCTCCGCCGCCTTGTGGATGTTCTGCAGGACCGGAGGCAGGAGGAGAGAGCCCCGCTGCAGTCTCTCTGTAACTGCCCTGCCCCGCCACCAAGTCCCATACCCCCCTCACCCAAAGTCCAAACACGGAGGGGTGGAAGGGGCCGGGAAAAATTTCACTCCACCCCTGCGGACTGCTCTACCACTAGAAGGCTCTCATTCCCCAAAATTTGAAAAGTCCTTTCCTACCCGCCTCACACAAGACCCCGTCCAAGTTTCACCCCCCCGTTCCATGTGCGGTTGTTAATAAAGAATACGTTTCTGTTCATTTCTGTTTCCATCCTCTTCTTTTGGAGGGGAGTCTGTCTGGAGGGGGGGGAAGGGCCTTGGTCATTGGACAGGACAGTCACCTTTAGCAGGGGGCAGGTGCAGCAGCAGGGCACATATACAGTGCAGTGACTAGTTATCCTGGTCAGTCTGGGAGGTGGTTTTCATGTTTTGTGTGGTGGGGGCGGTGGTGTTGCTCTGTGACTTGGTGGCGGGGGAGGGCAGTTACAGATCTTATGCAGCGGTCCTTACCCTGGATCACAGAGCCGCGCAGCAGGGGATCTGTAACCCTCCTCCCCCTGCAAGACAGTCACATAGCCGACACATACACGCAGTCCCGGCCAGGAGGGCTGGCAGGCTCCGTTGAAACAACCAGTCCACCACCGCGGAGCCTGTCATTCCTGGAGTTTAGAAGCATCATTTGCATCACAACACTAAACCCGCCCCCCGCCACAGTCTGCGTCCCAGGTTTAAAACATTCCCGCGAAAACAGTAATAAAGACAATGGTGTCCATTAACAAAACAGAACAGATTTTATTTTTTGGGAAGGGGGTGAAGGGGGTATGTGATTGGAGAGGATAGTCGACGGCAACTGGGTAAAGAAACGGGGGCAAGTTCTGCTTCTGTGTCCACAAACTTAAAAGTCACTGGGTACCCTGCTCAGCCTTGAAACTGGCTTTCAAAGCCTCCCGGATGCACAGCGCGTCCCGCTGGGCTCTTCTAATCGCCCGGCTGTCTGGCTGGGCGTAATCAGCAGCCAGGCTATTTGCCTCAACCTCCCACCCCGCCATAAAGGTCTCCCCCTTGCTCTCACACAGATTGTGGAGCACACAGCAAGCGGCAATAACGATGGGGATATTGGTTTCGCTGAGATCACAGCGAGTGAGTAAGCTTCTCCATCTCCCCTTGAGACGGCCAAAAGCACACTCCACTACCATTCTGCACTTGCTCAGCCGGTAGTTGAACAGTTCTTTTTCTGTGTCCAGGGCGCCAGTATAGGGCTTCATGAGCCAGGGCATTAGCGGGTAGGCTGGGTCCCCGAGGATGACTGTAGGCATCTCCACATCCCCAAGAGTTATTTTGTGGTCTGGGAAGTAAATACCTTCCTGCAGCCGTCTAAACAGACCAGAGTTCCTGAACACGCGAGCGTCATGAACCTTGCCCGGCCATCCGACGTAGATGTTTGTAAACCGTCCCCGATGGTCCACCAGTGCTTGCAGCACCATTGAAAAGTACCCCTTTCTATTGATGTACTGGCTGGCCTGGTGGCCCGGTCCCAGGATAGGGATGTGAGTCCCATCTATAGCCCCACCGCAGTTTGGGAATCCCATCGCAGCGAAGCCATCTATGATGGCCTGCGCGTTTCCCAGGGTCACTACCTTTGACAGCAGTACCTTGACGATTGCCTTGGCTACTTGCATGACAACAACCCCCACGGTAGATTTGCCCACGCCAAAGTGGTTCGCGACTGACCGGTAGCTGTCCGGCGTTGCAAGCTTCCAGAGTGCTATGGCCACTCGCTTCTGGACAGTCAGGGCTGCTCGCATGCGGGTGTCCTTGCGCTTCAGGGCAGGGGACAGCAAGTCACAAAGTTCCAGGAAAGTCCCCTTCCGCATGCGAAAGTTTCGCAGCCACTGGGATTCATCCCAGACCAGAAGCACTATGCGGTCCCACCAGTCCGTGCTTGTTTCCCGGGCCCAGAATCGCCGTTCAACAAAATCCACATGCCCCATTGCCACCGTGATGTCCTGGGCGCTGGGGCTCGTGGTTTCTGACAGCTCTGTGCTACTCTCCGACTTCAGGCCCTCACAGCGGTGCCGTAGCCTCCTCGCCTGATTTCTCTGCATCTGCCTCAGGGAAAGGTGTATGATAAGCTGCGAGGCGTTGAGAACGGCCACAACTGCAGCGATGGTCGCAGCGGGATCCATGATCGCAGTGCTGTGGCGTCCGCGCTGTCACTGATCTAAAAGTGCGCGAACTGATTTCCCGCCGGCGCTTTCAGGGAGGGAGGGAGGGCGGTAGTGACTGACGGATGACGACAGTTACCCAAAAGCACCCTCGCCACATTTTTTTACCCAGAAGGCATTGGGGGGCTCGACCCAGAATTCCAATGGGCAGCGGGGACTGCGGGAACTGTGGGATAGCTGCCCACAGTGCACTGCTTCCAATGTCGACGCTTTCCCTGGTAGTGTGGACTGACAAAGTCGAATTACTGTCCTTAGTGTAGACACACACGTTCGACTTTCTAATATCGATTGCACATATTCGATTTAACTAAAATCGAACTACTCTCGTAGTGTAGACATACCCTTAGACTTCCAGGGCCTCCAGTATGGCCAATGACCTGGGAAGGGCCTGAGTGGTCCCATCCATGGGTGGCCATACTAAGGTGGTACATCGTGAGAATATGAGGACCATGATCTTAATAGTCTGGCAGCAATAAGTGTCTTAATCGGGGAAGAATGGTGTGGGGAGAATGCCCCTTCAATCTCATCATCTTCGTCACTGGAAAACTGTGATGGTATCGGAGACAGCTGACAATGCGGTACTGATGCCGCCGGTGAGACATCAGTGCCCAATAGAGGAGATTCTGGAGTTGGTGAGACCAACAAATCTTTCTGATGCATGAAAAGGCACTGTGCCGAGAGCATCGGTGCTGAGGGGCAGGGTGCCGATTGCACCGGTGGCACAGTGAGATGAGTAGGTGCCCGAGTAACTTGTGTCAGCACCGTCACGCTACACGCATTCGTCTGCGGCACAGGAATAGGAGCGGTTGTCAGTACCGTCTCCTTTGGCACTATTGACGGTGCCATGGTGGAGACAAGCAGCTTAAAGCCATTAGTCTCGGCACTGGAGCGGTGGGTACTGGCGGCGGCCACTGCACGGACAGCACTGGAGGTGCCTGGAGCATCATAGGTGCT
>NW_020693802.1:0-8051 GCF_002925995.2 Terrapene triunguis
GATGGGGATCGATAGGAAAATCCAGAGGTGGATAAGGAACTGGTTAAGGGGGAGACTGCAGAGGGTAGTACTGAAAGGTGAACTGTCAGATTGGAGGGAGGTCACCAGTGGGGTTCCTCAAGGTTCAGTTCTGGGTCCAGTTTCAGTTCATCCCTTTTAAACATAGGAGACCAGAACTGCACACAGTACTCCAAATGAGGTCTCACCAGCACCTTGTATAACGGAAGCAGCACCTCCTTCTCCCTACTAGAAATACCTCGCCTAATGCATCCCAAGATCGCATTAGCTTTTTTCACAGCTACGTCACATTGCTGACTCATAGTCATCCTGCGATCAACCAGGACTCCGAGGTCCTTCTCCTCCTCCGTCACTTCCAACCGATGCGTCCCCAGCTTATAACTAAAATTCTTGTTAGTCATCCCTAAATGCATCACCTTACACTTCTCACTATCAAATTTCATCCTATTACTATTACTCCAATTTACAAGGTCATCCAAATCTCCCTGCAGGATATCCCGATCCTTCTCTGAATTGGCAATACCTCCCAACTTTGTGTCATCCGCAAACTTTATCAGCCCACTCCTACATTCGGTTCCGAGGTCAGTAATAAATAGATTAAATAAAATCGGACCCAAAACTGAACCTTGAGGAACCCCACTGGTGACCTCCCTCCAACCTGACAGTTCACCCTTCAGTACTACCCACTGCAGTCTCCCCTTTAACCAGTGCTTTATCCACCTCTGGATTTTCATATCGATCCCCATCTTTCTTGAGTGGTAACAGCTAATTTAGACCCCATCATTCTGAATGTAGAGTTGGGATGATGGTTTCCAATGTGCATTACTTTGCACTTATTAAAGGGACTGGAGGGGGTTTCAGTTTGGAGCTGGCTGGGGACGGGAAGTGAGGGCAGACGGAGGTGTCTGGCTTGCTTGGCCCCAGAATGGGCCCAGCTGAGGGATCCTGTTCTCTGGACCTACAAGCTCTGTTTTAGATAGTGTTCCTGTCATCTAATAAACCTCTGTTTTACTGGCTGGCTGAGAGTCACGTCTGACTGCGAAGTGGGGGTGCAGGACCCTCTGGCTTCCCCAGGACCCCGCCTGGGCGGACTCGCTGTGGGAAGCGCACGGAGGGGCAGAGGATGCTGAATGCGCCAAGGTCAGACCCAGGAGGTGAAGCCATGTGAGCTTCTTGCCCTGGAGACAGTCTGCTCCGAGGGAGAGGAGGCTCCCCAGAGTCCTGACTGGCTTTGTGGGGAGCAGTTCCAGAGCATCGCCCGGGGACTCCGTAACACCTGTTTGCCCCCTTTCCACATCATTCATGAATATACTGAACAGCGCTGGTCTCAGGACAGATCCCTGGGAACCCTGCTATCTACCTCTCTCCACTATGAAAACCAATAAATTATTCCAATCATTTGTTTCTATATTAACCAGTTACTGATCCAGGAGAGGACCTTCCCTCTTATCCCATAACTGCTACTTTGCTTAAGAGCCTTTGATGAGGGGCCTTGTGAAAGGCTTTCCTAAAATCCAAGTACACTATATGAGCTGGAGTCCCCTTGTCCACATGCTTGTTGACACCCACAAAGAATCACTTCCCTTTATAAAAGCTGTGCTGACTCTTCCCCTACATATTGTGTTCATCCACGGGTCTGATCATTTACTATTGTTTCAACCCATTTGCCTGGTGCCGAAATTAGGCCTGTAATTGCCAGAATCGCCTCTGGAGCCTCTCTTAAAAATAGGTGTTACATTATCCTCCAATGATCTGGTCCTGAGGCTGATTTAAGCGATACGTTACATGCCACTGTTAGTAGTTCTGCAGTTCGATACTTGAGTTCCTTCCAGGGGTGAAAGTAACTTACAGGACTTACCGGTACTGCCGGAGTTCTGAGGGGGCGTGGTCTCATCCAGAAGAGGCGGGGCCTCTCAAGATTTAAAGGCCCTGGGGCACCGGCTGTGGCTGGGATCCCCAGGGCCTTTAAATCAACCCGGAGCTCCCAGCTGCAGAGGTAGCTGGGAGCACCCAGGGCTCAGGGGCAAATTAAAGGGCCTGGGGCTCCAGCCGCCGCAGAGCTCCAGGCCCTTTAAATCCCTGCCGCGGAAGCCGGTGCGGTCCGGCACGGCGTACTGGCTCTTGCCAGTACGCCATACCAGACCGTACCGGCTTACTTTCACCTCTGGTTCCTTCAGAACTCTTGGGTGACACCTTCTGGTCCTGGTGACTTACTACTGTTTAATTTATCAAATTGTTCCAAAACCTCCTCTGCTGACACCTGAAGGTGGGACAGCTCCTCAGATGTGTCACCTAAAAAGAATGGCTCAGGTGTGGGAATCTCCCACACATCCTAGGCAGTGAAGACCGATGCAAAGGATTCATTTAATTTCTCCACAATGGCCTTGTCTTGCTTGAGTGCTGCTGTGGTACTGTGATTGTCCAGGGGGCCGCGCTGATTGTTTGACAGGGTTCCTGCTTCTGATGTACTTCAATTTTTTGCTGTTAGTTGTTGGTTATTCCCTAGTTAATCAGTTCTGATTGTTTATGCCTCTTACCCCCACTCCTCCCCCCTGGCAGGTGACGCTGGGGCTAGGGAACCCCTTGCCAGGGGCACGGAGCTGTCTGACACCCGTCCCACGTATCCACACACATTCACACCTCTCCTCGCTCGCAGGCCACCTTGCTCACACCCCCGGCCTGATTCCAGGATCGGTAACGTCAGCTCGTCCCAATGGCAAAGCATGGAAGGTAGGAACCGTTCTCTGCTCCTTACCGAGCATGTGGAGGGTCGTGTCGCCCTGCAGCTCTTCTGTCCTGTACCCGACTACACATCTGTATGGCCCCTCATCAGACCCCATCACATTGGAGAGGGACAGGGAGGTGTTCCTGCACTACATCTCCTGAGGGAGGGATAGCTCAGTGGTTTGAGCATTGGCCTGCTAAACCCAGAGTTGTGAGTTCAATCCTTGAGGGGGCCACTTAGGGATCTGGAGCAAAATCAGTACTTGGTCCTGCTAGTGAAGGCAGGGGGCTGGACTCAATGACTTTTCAAGGTCCCTTCCAGTTCTAGGAGATAGGATATCTCCATTAATTTTATTTAATTTAATGTACAGCTCCTGCTCCGAGATGGGAATCTGGAAGTCCCCCCTCCCCTGATCATGTGTAGCTATGCGCTGATCCCAGAAATGCCAGTGAACCCACAGGGAGCTCAGATCGACTGGCCCCCTGCTACCAAACCAGCATTTCAGCAGCACCCCAGAACCCAGCGGGGCCCAGGAGAAGGGCTCTGTGAATATCGGCAGCTGGGAACCTGCACAGGAGGAAAGAAACATCTGGTTTGACTGTAGGGGAAACTACAACAATGCCTGTCCATCCTAGATGGTGTAAGAGGAGCTGGCTGGGAGAGACCTGCTCTCCCAGGTCCCCAAGGGGCCTCCAGACTCCCAGAGAGCTGCTGCCCGGTCTGAGGGGCCCCACATGGAGTGGGGAGGATACTACTAATGCTAGTCACTGGGGAAACCAAAACCAAGTGCCGAGTGTGCTGCAAACTGTGGTGGGAGAGAATCCTGAGTGAATCTTTAACGTGTCAAGAGCACAGCCACATGGACCCCTGGAGAGGCACTTTTTAATCTATCCACACAAACAATAAGGAAGTGTTATTTACTCCTTCTCATAACACAAGAACTAGGGATCACCCAAGGACATTAATAGGCAGCAGGTTTAAAACAAACACAAGGAAGTATTTTTTAACCCCACGCACAGTCAATCTGTGGAACTCCTTGCCAGAGGATGTTGTGAGGGCCAAGACTATAACAGGGTTCAGAAAAGAACTAGATGAATTCATGGAGGATAGATCCATCAATGGCTATTAGCCAGAATGGACAGGGATGGTGTCCCTAGCCTCTGTTTGCCAGAAGCTGGGAATGGGCAGCAGGGGATGGATCACTTGATGATTCCCTGTTCTGTTCATTCCCTCTGGGGCACCTGGCATTGGCCACTGTCGGCAGACAGGATACTGGGCTGGATGGACCTTTGCTCTGACCCAGTCTGGCCGTTCTTATGACCCGTGGCAGGGGGTACTTACGGGAGCTGCCCCCTGTGACGAAGTGCAGGGTTTTCTTGTTTTCTGTGGAGTTTCAATGGTTTGCATGCAGAGGGGGTGGGACTCAGTTTCCCTGGGTGTTACTGGTTTAATGAGGTGAGAGGAGAGGGAGTGTGTTTTGCAGAGGACCGGAGAGGGAACGTGGGACCCCAGCCAATGGCCTGGAAGATGGATACCCCAGTGACCGGTGACCTGAGACCCTGACCCGGAGACCCAGCTGAGGAGACGCAGCCGGTTCTGGCCAGTGGGAGGACAATGGGCTGCAGAGTGAGGACCCAGTGACCCAACCAGCCGGTTCCAGCCAGAGGACAGAAGCGAGGAGAGGAGCCCCCGGTTTACGACCCTGTTTACCTGGAGAGAAGACAATGGACAGAGGGGGGGCTTGGGGCTGGGGAGCTCAGATGCCCAGCTGGAAGCAGGGGGGCTCGGGCTGGAGAGGGGGAGCAGGCAGAGCCCACCTGGATGCAGAGAGACTGGGATGTGCTGGGCTGAGGGAGGCCAGGCCTGAGGGTCAGAGAGTTTCCTGTGCTGTGTTCAACCCTCAATAAACCCTCCTGTTTCATGCTGGCTGAGAGTCGCTCCGGGCTAGAGAACGGGGGGGGGGCATCCACCCCTTCAGGGGTGGAGGCCCCGGGGGTCCAGAGCGAGTGGACTCCCTGAGGGGGCCCACGGCAGAGACAGACGTGCTAAGGCTCAGAGAGGTGCGGCTCCAGGAGGTGGAGGGGCCTGACCCCGAGAGAGAGTGGACCCCCGAGAAGGGCTGTCGCACTGAAAGGGGCACCCCCACGGACCGCACAGAGCCAAGAGTGGGCACGATCTGTGAGTCCGTGACACCCCCCTGGTGCAGGAGGACTTAGGAGGAGGAGCCAGTAACAGGCTGAATCTGTGGGGGTTGGGCCGAGGGATGGCTAAGCAGAGCCGGTGCTAGCCCGTTGGTAGGTGACCATTTTTCGCAAAGGGAAAACGGGACAGTGCGCGGGGCTGGTCTGAGGGCTCGCCTGAGCCCGACTACCCCCACAGGGCTGGGCCGAGGCCTCCCTCCTCCCATGCACAGGGCTGGGGCTGGCATCACTGCTCGCTTGAGCCCTGCCTGCCCCACCCCGAGGCTGGGGCTGGTGTCGCTGCTTGGGCCCTCCGCAAGTTCCTCCACACCCCACTTTTTTGACAACAGTGGACATGTGTCCTGTTTGCTCTTGCCAACTTTTGCCAAAAAAGCCAGGAGGGCTTAAAAAAACAGGACGTACGGTCACCCGGGGGCTCTAAGCAGGAATATTTTGCCCCCCCCCCCCACCCCCACACACAATACTAAAACAGGCGACTTCTTATAGCAAAAGTGAATAGGGGTCTGGTTGAACTGCTCAGGGCCCTAAGCACTTGCCCAGTCTGCTTGTGCCTGGCGCCGGCTCTGTCACCCAGGGCAGGGGGCAGGATTCTGGGAGGGGGGCCGGGCTGGGGGGATCCTCAGGAGGGCTTGGAGGGGAGAACGTCCCCCAGCCCCCACGGGTCTGAGAGCCGGGGGAACTGTCTCCCCAAAGCAGCCCGCCGCAGCCACCTCTTTGAGTGTCACCTGGAGCCCCGGGCAGGGTTCCCATAGTTCCGGTTCCCATAAAGAGAGCACTGCCGGAGGGGTGGGGAGCGGGGGGGTACAATCGAACCCCTGCCCATGGTGTGCTGAAGGCTGGAGCGGGGGCACTCCTGGGGGGGGCAGTGACAGCCGTCAGGCAGCACCTCCCTGCGGGACCCCATCCCCAGCAGGGCCTGGGGGGCGGGATCCTGTGGCTGCAGGGGGATGGACCAATCAGCTGCGGGACCGATAGGGAAACGGACCAATGGAGGCTCCGTCTGAGCTGCAGCTTGTCCGCTCTGCAAAGACCTGGGACATGGCCTGTGATTTGTAAACCCCTGCCCCCCCGGACAGAGACAGAACCTGAGACACGAGGCTTTGTCCAGGGACACCCAGACATGAGCCCCCTCCCTGAGCTGTGCAGCACGGTTTGCTGCTCCCCCCCAGGCGGCCATTCCTATCGGTCACGGTCCTGATTCAATGGGCTGGTACGGTCCCTGGACCCAGAACAGCTCAGCGTCCCGCCCGGCCCCCAGCTGTGGTGTGGGGCTAGGGATACCTCCCCGTTGGGAGTCTGCCATGAGTCTCGTGATATTCGGTGTCAAGTCCCAGCTCCAGGAGTCATGTGATTATGCCAGAGTCTCAGCTTCCATTTAAACAGGCAGCATTTGCTATGGGGCAAAGGGAGCAGCCCCTCCCCCAACTTTCTGTAGGTCCCTGTTGTGACGAACTGGGACTGTTCTTAATGTGGTCTGTGAATGCTGACAGGGGAGTGTGGCTGGGATAGTCTGCATTGGGGGATGGGAGACTGACCGACGGAGAATACCTGAGCATGTAACATGAGAACCCAGGAAGGGGTTAGAGGCCAGGTGACACCTTTGCCCAGGTAACTGAACAAAGGCTAGAGTGAGAGTTCAGAGCTGGCTGGTGACATGGTTGGGAGGCAGACAGGGCTCTGACCTCCCAAGGGGGCTAGGGTGCCCTGGGACCCCAAGATGCACCTAATTGGGGGGGGTCCTGTCGTCTGTGCCTGCAAGACCTGTCTTGGACTGTGTTCCTGTCGTCTAAATAAACCTTCTGCTTTACTGGCTGGCTGAGAGTCATGGTGAATTGCAGGAAGCCGGGGGTGCAGGGCCTTGTGTCCCCCCACACTCCATGACACCTATGCTGCATTATGTCACGCACTGCCCCACCCCGACTTGGGAATCACAGAGAACGTTCTACACCTGACACAGCTCTGCTCCCGCCCCTGCGTTTAAAAGAGAAGTGGCCGCTCCACGTGAGGGGATAACAACCCGCTACTGCCACCAGCTGTCAGAGTCGCTCCTTCAGGTCCCGTGCTGCAGGCGGCTGCTCTGGACCCTGAAAGTGGTGGGTTCAATCCCTGCTTCCTGGTGTGGTGATGGAATATCTGACACGGAGTTTGGGGGGAGACAAGGCCCTGCACCCCCGGCTTCCTGCGATTCACCATGACTCTCAGCCAGCCAGTAACACAGAAGGTTTATTACACGACAGGAACACAGTCCAAACCAGAGCTTGTAGGCATAAACAGGACCCCTTAGTCAGGTCCTTCTGGGGGGTAGGGACCTCCGATTCCCCAGCCAGCCCAAAACTGAAAAAAAACAACCCCACAGCCGTCTCACTCCCCCTCCCCCGGCTCCTCTTCTAGCCTTTGTCCAGTTTCCCGGGCAAAGGTGTCACCTGGGTCCAACCCCCTCCCAGTTCAGGTTACAGGCTCAGGTATCGTCCCTCCAGTGAAGTCACCCCATGCTCTCCCATCCCCCATGCAGCCAGTCCCACTAAAACTAGACGATGTTCCCAGGTCAGTCTGCCCCGCTCCCCACTGCGTCACGTCTCTCCCTCCTTGGAGACTGAACTGAGCGGGGTCACTCTGACCAGTGACCTGGGGAAGTTCAGGGCCCCCTCTCCGGGACAACGCGTCCGCTATCAGGTTGGCACTTCCCTTCACATGGACCACGTCCATGTCCTAATCCTGCAGGAGCAGGCTCCACCTCAGGAGCTTGGCGTTGGCCCCTTTCATCTGGTGTAACCAGGTCGGGGAGAGTGGTCGGTGTGCACGGTGAAGTGTCACCCAAAGAGATATGTCTGGAGTTTCTTAAGCGCCCACACCATGGCCAGGCATTCCTTCTCGATGGCTGCGTAGTTCTGCTCCCGGGGTAGCTGTGACAATGCGGTTCTGGCGGAACCCAACTGAGAGTGCCAATTCAGGACAAATTGCTAAAACAGGCAGTTACAGCCCAAGGCTGGGGTTTTTCCACCTCTAAGGCAAACCAAACCAGCCAGACCAGGAGGACTTCGGTCTCACCCCACTGGCTAGCCGCAAGTCTCACAAGCAATCTCCTTAGACACTCCAGTTTCCCAGTA
>NW_020693803.1:0-5075 GCF_002925995.2 Terrapene triunguis
TTAATAATGATACTTTGTACTTACACAGCAACAGCCATCTAATGCCCGTTGCAGGTATTAGTTATGTAACCCTTCTGCCCATCTAAGTTGGCAGCAACAAGGGCCGGGTTCTGTATCTAGGGGTTCCGTTTCAATAACACAATGCAAAACCGGCTCGAGCCCCCACCCAGTGACCTGGGACAATTACATACCACCCCCCTGGGTACCTCTAAGAGGCAATACTTCCCCTCTCGCAAGCACGGAGTCTGAGTGTAGCAGAAAATGTTTAATAACATGAGGTAAACGACATCAGCATAAAATTGAAAAAAAAACACCACAAACAGGATTCATAACACAAACCATGAGCAAAACCCACCCCAGCAAATGGGGCTGTGTCCTTTCCCTTTGGTTCTTGAATCCAGCAACCCAAAAATCACCCAGAGTCCCCAAAGTCCAACACCCCCAAAGTCTCTTGGGTCCAGCAACCCCAAAGTCCCAAAAGTCCAACAACCCCCAAAGTCTCTGTCCCTGGTCAGTGCAGCCCCAGAGTAAAAGGGGGGGGGCACGCAGGGTGTTAAGGGGCACCTTACGTGATCCAAGGCTGGCCAGCCGTCTGTTTCTCCGTGGGGGTTCCGCCGCAGCCTTCACCACAAGCCAGTCCACTTTCCTGCCATCCCACGAACTGCTCCGCTCTACAAGCTGCTCCGCTCCACTCCGCTCCGCTCACCGACCTGTGAGCCGTTCCAGCCGTCCCCGCAAACAGCTCCGCTCGCCGTTCCTTGGGCCACTCCAACCGGCCCCGCAAGGCTCCACGCCGCTCACTGCTCACTGCTCCTCCAGTCGTCCCCACAAATTGCTCCACCAGCTGCTGAGCAATATAGCTTCAGGCTCCCCCACTAGTTAACACAGCACTCAGTGATCTCAGCTCTTAAGAACATCAGCTCTTTTGTGATTTCAGCTCTTAGTGATTTCAGCTCATAGTATAGTAGGGGAGCCCCAGTGCTGATGCACCATTGGCCCAAAGTGAATTCAGCTCAGCAGCCTGTAACTAGACTCCTAAGGGAATCAAAGTTAGCTCTGACATTCAACAGTGGAGAGAGGAGGCGGTGCAATTGGTGCTTCAAACCCTCAGAGGGGGCCCATACCATCAGGTACAAATACCTGTCCCCATCCTCTCTCAATTCACTGGGTTTTGTAACCCATGCCCCTTGACAAGCAAATGCTACTTAGGTAATGGTGAAGGATTCACTCAGTCCTTCTGTCATACAACAGTTCCACTGGCCTTGATTCACAGAATCAGGGTAACAAAACTTTATTCTTCCTGCCCCAATAACAGAGAAACTGGGGATCCCACACCAGCCAAAGTAACCACTTTCGGTTGCTGTGGGCTCATGCTATGCGTGTGGGTGGGCCTATGCAAACAAGATCCGCCCCTGGAGTTCTTTTCCACACTCGCCATAATTCACCACCAGATGTCAGGGTAGAGCTCATCCTGACTCTGCTTACAGTTAATTACATCTCACATCATCCCAGTGAGTTAAATTAAGCATACTGCTCAACAGAAAGTTTAAAGATAGGCACAGTAAACAGACACAGATCTGCCAGAGATCATTCAGTAGCAGAGCCAGGAACAGAATCCAGGGAAGAATCGGATGACATAATTAAAGTCATGAGAGCCTGGTTCTTATCTCCCCTACACTGGTTTATGCACTGGCACAAACCCATTTACTCCAGTAGAATTGCTTCTGATTTACCACATGTAAAAACAGGATCAGGCCCAGAAAGAGCAACTCACCATATGGAAGTAAAGATAGGGGAATCTCACAAATTATTCTTCAGATGTTTTGAAGTTTGCTCATCAAGGTTGCATTTTGTGAAAATCTGAACTACTGTGGCCTAGCTAACCCTGGCTCCCATCAGAAAGGAAAGTGAAAATGAGACGTATACTTCTTTGTTCCTAGGAGGAGGGGAACTGTCAGCATCCCACAAACCCCCTTTTCACCATAATTGGCCATGGGCTCCCCTTTAGTTGTGAAGTCTTTGTGGAGGTCTGTAGCTTACCTCATCTCCTCTGCTGGCTTCTGAGAATGACAGGTTGCTCCCTCCCCCTATCTTCCATTCTCAGGCACCTACAGAGAAGGCTTATTGCCTTCATTGCAATCCAAGGAGGGGATCAGATGGATGGAGAAGGGAGGAAAAAGTTCTTCTCTCATGATCACTCTAACTCAGTGCTTAATTTATGCCAGGGCTTACCAGGGCTCAGCCCTGGCACCTCTAGCCGCTTGACAGTTCAGATCCCCGGCACCTTCAGGCTTGCTTTATCAGTTATGAAAGTTAAAAAATTACTTGACCCCCAGCACCTCTTTCATTACAAATTAAGCACTGCTCTAACTTGCTAGGATAGCTTTCCTGTTAGCTCCCAGGCATAGAGTAGAGGGAGGAGGGTAAGTATGGTGTACTGTCACGGCCTAAATGAGTCACAAACTTCAAAAGGTTTGAATTCTGCTCCTACTTCTCTCTTTCACTCACACACACAACTTTGAGTTGGTTCAAAATCAGGCACAATAAGACACCCCCCACATGCTATTCATAAGACTGGCAAAGACAGGCGAACTGCTTACAGCAACTGCTTTATCACTTTTATCATTTGACTCCTCAATCTTTTCTATCAAAGGACTCCTGTCATCATATTATTTGGTTGTGATACCAGCCATTACATTTTATCAATCATTTATTTCTCCAAATGTTCTCTCTCCACTCAGTGACCTTACAAATGGCTCTCACACCTCCAGCTAGCAGATGAATTCATTTTTAAAACCTAACAGAGGTACTGAGTGGTGCAATGGTAATCTACCCAGAGTACAAAAGAGCCAGACAAATAAGGTTTTTCCTGCCCTTGTTAGCATATTGCCATAACTGAACTGGGCTGAAATTTCCTTTCAGCCATACCACTTTTGCACTGGTATAACTCTTTCATCTTCAGTGGAGTTGCTCCTGATTTACACTTGGGGTATGTCTACACTACGAGGGTAGTTCGATTTTACTTAAATCGAATATGTGGAATCGATATTGCAAAGTCGAACATGTGTGTCCACACTAAGGAGAGTAATTCGACTTTGTGAGTCCACACTAACGGGGCGAGCGTCGATATTGGAAGCGGTGCACTGTGGGCAGCTATCCCACAGTTCCCGCAGTCCCCGCTGCCCATCGGAATTCTGGGTCGAGCCGCCAATGCCTTCTGGGTAAAAAAATGTGTCGTCATCCGTCCGTCACTAACGCCCTCCCTCCCTCCATGAAAGCGCCGGCGGGAAATCAGTTCGCGCACTTTTCTGGTCAGTGACAGCGCGGACGCCACAGCACTGCGATCATGGATCACGCTGCGACCATCGCTGCAGTTGTGGCCGTTCTCAACACCTCGCAGCTTATCATACACCTTTCCCTGAGGCAGATGCAGAGAAATCAGGCGAGGAGGCTACGACACCGCCGTGATGGCCTGAAGTCGGAGAGTAGCACAGAGCTGTCAGAAACCACGAGCCCCAGCGCCCAGGACATCATGGTGGCAATGGGTCATGTGGATATTGTGGAACGGCGATTCTGGGCCCGGGAAACAAGCACGGACTGGTGGGACCGCATAGTGCTTCAGGTCTGGGATGAATCCCAGTGGCTGCGAAACTTTCGCATGCGGAAGGGGACTTTCCTCGAACTTTGTGAGTTGCTGTCCCCTGCCCTGAAGCGCAGTGACACCTGGATGCGAGCAGCCCTGACTGTCCAGAAGCGAGTGGCCATAGCCCTCTGGAAGCTTGCAACGCCGGATAGCTACCGGTCAGTCGCGAACCACTTTGGTGTGGGCAAATCTACCGTGGGGGTTGTTGTGATGCAAGTAGCCAACGCAATCGTTAAGGTACTGCTCTCAAAGGTAGTGACCCTGGGAAACGCGCAGGTCATCATAGATGGCTTTGCCGCGATGGGACTCCCAAACTGCGGTGGGGCTATCGATGGGACTCACATCCCTATCCTGGGACCGGACCACCAGGCCAGCCAGTACATCAACAGAAAGGGCTACTTTTCAATGTTGCTGCAAGCACTGGTGGACCATCGGGGACGTTTTACAAACATCAACATCGGATGGCCGGGCAAGGTTCATGACGCTCGCGTGTTCAGGAACTCTGGTCTGTTTAGACGGCTGCAGGAAGGTATTTTCTTCCCGGACCACAAGATAACTGTTGGGGATGTGGAGATGCCTACAGTCATCCTCGGGGACCCAGCCTACCCGCTAATGCCCTGGCTCATGAAGCCCTATACTGGCGCCCTGGACACAGAAAAAGAACTGTTCAACTACCGTCTGAGCAAGTGCAGAATGGTAGTGGAGTGTGCTTTTGGCCGTCTCAAAGGGAGATGGAGAAGCTTACTGACTCGCTGTGATCTCAGCGAAACCAATATCCCCATTGTTATAGCAGCTTGCTGTGTGCTCCACAATCTCTGTGAGAGCAAGGGGGAGACCTTTATGGCGGGGTGGGAGGTTGAGGCAAATAGCCTGGCTGCTGATTACGCCCAGCCAGACAGCCGGGCGATTAGAAGATCCCAGCGGGACGCGCTGTGCATCCGGGAGGCTTTGAAAGCAAGATTCCAGACTGAGCAGGCTAACCGGTGACTGTTAAGTTTGTGGACACAGATGCTGAACCTGCCCCCGTTTCTTTACCCAGTTCATTTTGACTATCCTCTCCAGTTACATACCCCCCCTTCACCCCCTTCCCCTTCCCAAAAAATAAAATCAGTTCTATTTTGTTAATGAACACCGTTGTCTGTATTGCTGTTTTCGCGGGAATGTTTTAAACTGGGGACGCAGACTGTGGCGGGGGGCGGGTTTAGTGTTCTGATGCAAATGATGCTTCTAAACTCCCGGAATGACAGGCTCCGCACTGGTGCACTGGTTATTTCAATGGAGCCTGCCAGCACTCCTGGGGGGGACTGCGTGTATGTGTCGGCTATGTGACTTTCTGGCAGGGGGGGTAGGGTTACAGATCCCCTGCTGCGTGGATCTGTGAGCCAGGATAAGGACCGCTGCATAAGATCTGTAACTGCCCTCCCCCCCCCCC
>NW_020693803.1:5175-10320 GCF_002925995.2 Terrapene triunguis
CCCCCCCCCCCCCCCCCCCCAGAACATGAAAACCACCTCCAAGACTGACCAGGGTAACCAGTGACTGCACTGTGTATGTGTCCTGATGCTGGACCTGACCCCGCCTCTGTACCCTGCTAAAGGTGACTGTCCTGTCCAATTACCAAGCCCCTTCCCCCCCTTCAGACAGACTCTCCTCCAAAAGAACATGATGGAAACAGTAATGAACAGAAACAAATATTTTATTGTGAACCACACATGAAACATGGGGGGTGAAACTTGGACGGGGGCTTGTGTGAGGTGGGTAGGAAAGGACTTTTCAAATTTTGGGGAATGAGAGCCTTCTAGTGCTAGAGCAGTCTGCAGGGGTTGACTGAAAGTTTTAACGGCCCTTGCCGCCCCTCCTTCTTTGGACTTTGGGTGAGGGGGGTGTGGGACTTGGTGGCGGGGGAGGGCGGTTAGAGAGAGACTGCAGCGGGGCTCTGTCCTCCTGCCTCCGGTCTTGCAGAACATCCACAAGGCGCCGGAGCGTGTCCGTTTGCTCCCTCATTAGTCCAAGCAGCTTTTCAGTAGCCTGTTGGTCCTCCTGACGCCACCTCTCCTCCCGTTCCATGACTGCTCGGTGCATTTGGGACAAGTTCTCCCTCCATTGTGTCTGCTGGGCTGCCTGGGCTCGGGAGCAGCCCATTAGTTCTGAGAACATGTCTTCACGCGTCTTCTTCCTCCTCCGCCTAATCTGCGCTAGCCTCTGGGAGTGTGCTGACAGGCTGGGTTGGGAGACAGTCGCAGATGTGTCTGTGTGAATTGTAAAAAGGGAGTGAATTCCTGAGACAGATAAATGAAATTGTACACAAAGAACCTAGTCTTTCTCTGTGAACAAGACCATGCACTGCACCTCTCACATGCGCACTCAGGACAAGGTCGAATTTTCGGCCCTCGCATTCAGTGCCTGTGGACTTGCGGTGGTCTTGGAGTGATCTGAGAAGCGTGGCTGGAGACCTGAACTTCTGTAGCGGGCAATCATGGTAAGCCGTAGACTTGTGGCTGCTTAAAACTCTATTAGTAGCACTGGCCTCCTTTCACATTGAAAGCAATGCCAGTCTCTGCTGCCAGCAATCAGGACAGCATCAACTCTGCCCCTGTCCCACCCCCTCGCGGCTGTCCCAGGGAAAGATCCCTGTATGCTGCCCCTCTCCCTCCACCGCGTGGCTGTAAAGCAGTCCCAATACTAACATTCCCCTCCCTAATTCAAAGCAGGGCGTCATGAGCGACATCACCCTCCTGAGGATCTCGGACACCCAGAAGGAACGCATGCTTAGGGAAAGCATGCAGAAACCAGGGTCGTATGCCGCCATGCTATGTCGTGCGATGATCCCGGAGTACTTGATTGTGGCGTGGCGGGGACACGTGTGCTACCACGGAGGGCCCAGTAAGATCACCCTACCCAGGAACCTGATAAACAGGCTGGAAATCTACCTCCATGAGACCTACGAGGAGTTCTCCTATGAGGATTTCTCATCAATCCCCGGCTATATTGACCGGATTTTCGCCTAGGTGCACTGGGACTATAGAGTGGAGCGTCTTGGGCCGCAGAATCATGAAGTACCGGACATTGTAAAAAATTTTTTAAATACTTGGGACTAAATTGTGAAGAGCCTAAGGCAGAGAAATCATGAGAAACCCTTTGTTACCATTGTAAATATTCCAGTTTTGTAGCAGATAATTTTTTACTTGTTTAAAGCACTTTGGTAAAAACACATTGTTAATATTATGAATATTCCCGTTCTGTTAAAAATAAATGTTTACATGTTTACAGCACTTACTGCTTGATCCTTCCCCTGATTCTGTGTCCGGGGTAAGGGATGGGGATGGTTGGTACGGGATCTCGGTAAGGGTGATGAAGAGCTCCTGGCTGTCGGGGAAATCAGCGGTGCCAGCGCTGTCGACTGCCTCGTCCTCCTCATCTCCTTCTTCATCTTCCCCGTCCGCTAACATGTCCAACGAGGAACCGGCCGCGGACAATATCCCATCCTCAGAGTCCACGGTCACGGGTGGGGTAGTGGTGGCGGCCGCACCCAGGATGGAATGCAGTGCCTCGTAGAAACGGGATGTGTGGGGCTGGGATCCGGAGCGCCCGTTTGCCTCTTTGGTTTTTTGGTAGCCTTGTCTCAGCTCCTTGATTTTCACGCGGCACTGCGTTGCATCCCGGCTGTAGCCTCTCTCTGCCATGGCTTTTGAGATCTTCTCGTAGATCTTAGCATTCCTTCTTTTGGAGCGCAGCTCTGAAAGCACGGACTCATCGCCCCACACAGCGATGAAATCCAAGACTTCCCGATCAGTCCATGCTGGGGCCCTCTTTCTATTCTGGGATTGCACGGTCACCTCTGCTGGAGAGCTCTGCATCGTTGCCACTGCTGCTGAGCTCACCACAATGTCCAAACAGGAACTGAGATTCAAACTGCCCAGACAGGAAAAGGAATTCAAATTTTCCCAGGGTGTGGCTGGTCAGAGCATCCGAGCTCGGACTGCTGTCCAGAGCGTCAACAGAGTGGTGCACTGTGGGATAGCTCCCGGAGCTATTAGCGTCGATTTCCATCCACACCTAGCCTAATTCGATATGGCCATTTCGAATTTAGCGCTACTCCTCTCGTTGGGGAGGATTACAGAAATCGATTTAAAGAGAGCTTTATGTCGATCTAAATAGCTTCGTGGTGTGGACGGGTGCAGGGTTAATTCGATGTAACGGCGCTAAATTCGACATAAAAGCCTAGTGTAGACCAGGCCTTGGAGAAGTAAGAGGAGAATCAGGTCCCCTTGTCACTTTGATTAAGTCACAGTTGACTTCCCTTACTTGGCTTCTGTGTCTAAGTATATAAATGCACTGAGCCACCTATACCCCTAACATGAAGAAAAATTACTCTAAAGTTATGGTAACAGCTGCTAAGCAATGTACAATTTCATAAAGTTATTTCAATGGAGTAATATTGCTTTATACAGTACCATTCTCCAAATTAGCAATATTTTGGCTCAAACTCCTTTGCATAGTCTTCAAACCACTTCTTAAATTGAGTTGGCTGATTTTAACCATTGGTTCCAAATTGTCATGTGATTGCACAGAATGATCTCAACTGTGAAAGTATCTCCTGCTGTTTGCTCATTTGGAACGTTCTTGGCCAAGTGTCAAGATCATTCCAACTGGGACAGAGCAAGAAAAAAAAATGCCCATTGTCTTGGCTACTTTTGTGAATGTCAAAAATTACAGAAGGATCCTATTTAAATTAAACACAATTAGGTAATATTAGTGTATAAATTATTAAGAGAGACAGCATGGTCAGGGCACTGGACTGGGACTCATGAGATGAGTGTTGTATTCCTGGCTCGGACATGGAACTGTTGTCTGACCTCAGACAAGTCATTTCATCTCTCTGTGCTTTTGTTTGCCCACCTACCCTTTGTCTGTCTGGTCTACTGACAGCGATTCTTCAGGGTAGGGACTGTCTCTCAGTGTGTGTTTATGTGAATTATAGCGTATTGATCTCCGCTGGGACCGCTAAGTGCCACTATAATGCACATATTAGTAAAAATATCTTGTATCACTTGGTGGCATGTTGCTCTAAATTATAAACAGCTAGGCCACTCCTGGGCACAAGTTAAACCTGACATCACTATGCAGCAGGTCCCTTTGGAAGAAGGGATTTTTATATATAACTGTTAAGTAAGGAGAAAATACTATACAATATGCCACATTTATGTTTATGCTTAGAGACTCCTTAAAGTTCCTTCCTGGTCCTCAGCCAGATACAGGAAAGGGCTGTGGGGAGGCAATGAAGTCAGTGACACTCCCTTAGGCCTGATTTCCACTTGAACACCACCTAGCATGTAACCTGGAGAGCCCAAGTCAGCCTGGGATAGTAATCAGCTGAATATGCCCAACATCAACATTTTCATAGGCTGTAGGACGAGGGGGAAGCAGTGTAACAAAGGGGATAGGAAGTACTTCTTGGAACTATCCTCTTTACTGCAAGAATAAGTATGGTCTGAAATACGAAATAGAATATCACCTCTCCTTATCCAGTAAGTGCCATCATGAAGGGTTCAGTGAAGGGATGATTAAGAAAGATTTTCTGCAAACAGCAGTAACTGTTGGAAAGTGCTCTACAAGTTTCTCACTTCCCTTACCCGCTCTAGTTATCCACTGATGCCAGCCTCATCTATCCGTTTGTCACCCAATCTTCTCCTTGCCTTCTCGCACACACCCCTTTGCAGCAAGGAATGCCACTGCTGAGCTCATCCAAGAGGCCACTACCTTCTGTGTAGGCACGTTGCTCCTGAAGAGTTATTTCTGCTGTGATAACTATGGGAAACTAGCTGAGGAATAATGGCAAGTTTGAGGGGTAACACTGCTCTACAGCCAAAATGCTTCTGAAATAAATGTAGTCAAACTTTACTAATTCTGGGTCACTGAGAACGAAAATGATGCTTAAAATTGTTAATTGGTTCTAGTTTTCAAGATATGCTATTGGGTCAGTATATACGACCCTTGACTTGGGAATGGCGGAGGATAAGTGAGTTATAAAGGGAAGGGATCTCAATTTAAACCAGAAATGACTAAAATACATCTTTGACTGGATCTATGGATAAATCTATGACTGGGTTTGGACAGTACTTGCTTTTTAGGCAAAACAATGAATGATGCAATCTGAAGCTGGTATTGCATCATACGTGATATGAATTGCATCATGTTATTCCTAGAAGTCATGGATGATGCAATCATAACGAAGCTTACATCACTCTGCTGAACAAATTGCCCTATATCAGCTCTAGAAATCATACAGTGTCGTTCTCTCTTATTTGTCAGTGTTTGATTTTGCAAAGGGACACATTTCTGTTTAGCCAAAGTGAGCAGAGATGCCTCGTACTTATGTGAACAGTGTAGATAACTTCTGCTATGTTTGTGGTGAAGTGACTTTTGCATCACAAAAGCGCAGTATAACCACTATGGTTAAGAAAGCCTATCACCTTTATTTTGGCTGCAAAATTGGAGATCAGGACAAGAGGTGGGCCCCACACACATGCTGCAACACTTGTGCAACAAATCTTCGCCAGTGGTTGAACAGGAAAAGGAAATCTATGCCTTTTGCAGTGCCAATGATTTGGAGAGAGCCA
>NW_020693804.1:0-3323 GCF_002925995.2 Terrapene triunguis
TTTCTGGACTGAGGGCAGCATAAGGTGACTATATTTTTAGAGTGAAGGATTGGTTGTAGCATGTAGGCATTGTTGCATTGGGTCAGCAGTTTGGAGACTTTTTATAGTAGGGCTGTTGCTCCTCTCCCCACCACCCAAGGTTGTATACAAGCTGAAATATCTGCTAATATCTTTCTCATAGTCATCTTAGGTGTTATCCCAAACAGCAGTAGGTAAAAGTATCTGCGTCACCTCAGGGGGTAGGGATAAGAGATCACAGGAAGGCTGTTTGGAAGTTTTGGGGCTTGCTCCCACTCACTGCTTTCACAGTGCACACTGCCCAGGTGCCTTTGCACACACAGCCTCAGGGAGAGTGGGGGAGGGGCCAGGAGCAAGTGGGCTGCTCTGCAGGGTAGGGAAGCGGCAGGGCTCCCAGTTCAGCATGGCTGAGGGAGGGATGACCTGCAACATCCCGGCAGCCAAAGCCACCTTGTGCCTATCAACTTTGCTCCCTGCTCCGGGCAAGCTCCGTGCAGCAGCAAGGAGCAGCCGGAGCTGCCGCCGCAAGAGGAGCTGGAACAGGGACCGGGTTTGGCCAGGCAGCAATGGTGCTTCCGGCCACTGTGCTGCTGCCTGCAGCGCTGCTCTTCTGCTGCCAGGAACTCTGGGATATATCCAGAGATCTTCTGGGACTTGAGTCAAGCTGGGACCGCGTGCACACAGGAAATCAATAGGCCTTGGACCCTAGGTACCAGCTTTACACTGACTCGGAGCCTCCAGCCCTGCAAGGTCCTGAGATGCAAGGGTGGGTCAGATACCAGCACTCGAAGAAGAAGAAATGGCGGTTACTTACTGGTAACTGGAAGTTCTTTTCAATTTGTGGTCCCTATCATAGATTCATAGATTCTAGGACTGGAAGGGACCTCGAGAGGTCATCGAGTCCAGTCCCCTGCCCGCATGGCAGGACCAAATACTGTCTAGACCATCCCTGATAGACATTTATCTAACCTACTCTTAAATATCTCCAGAGATGGAGATTCCACAACCTCCCTAGGCAATTTATTCCAGTGTTTAACCACCCTGACAGTTAGGAACTTTTTCCTAATGTCCAACCTAGACCTCCCTTGCTGCAGTTTAAGCCCATTGCTTCTTGTTCTATCCTCAGAGGCTAAGGTGAACAAGTTTTCTCCCTCCTCCTTATGACACCCTTTTAGATACCTGAAAACTGCTATCATGTCCCCTCTCAGTCTTCTCTTTTCCAAACTAAACAAACCCAATTCTTTCAGCCTTGCTTCATAGGTCATGTTCTCAAGACCTTTAATCATTCTTGTTGCTCTTCTCTGGACCCTTTCCAATTTCTCCACATCTTTCTTGAAATGCGGTGCCCAGAATTGGACACAATACTCCAGCTGAGGCCTAACCAGAGCAGAGTAGAGCGGAAGAATGACTTCTCGTGTCTTGCTCACAACACACCTGTTAATACATCCCAGAATCATGTTTGCTTTTTTTGCAACAGCATCACACTGTTGACTCATATTTAGCTTATGGTCCACTATAACCCCTAGATCCCTTTCTGCCGTATTCCTTCCTAGACAGTCTCTTCCCATTCTGTATGTGTGAAACTAATTTTTTCTTCCTAAGTGGAGCACTTTGCATTTGTCTTTGTTAAACTTCATCCTGTTTAACTCAGACCATTTCTCCAATTTGTACAGATCATTTTGAATTATGACCCTGTGCTCCAAAGCAGTTGCAATCCCTCCCAGTTTGTATCATCCGCAAACTTAATAAGCGTACTTTCTATGCCAATATCTAAGTCGTTAATGAAGATATTGAACACAGCCGGTCCCAAAACAGACCCCTGCGGAACCCCACTCGTTATGCCTTTCCAGCAGGATTGGGAACCATTAATAACAACTCTCTGAGTACGGTTATGCAGCCAGTTATGCACCCACCTTATAGTAGCCCCATCTCAATTGTATTTGCCTAGTTTATCAATAAGAATATCATGCAAGACCGTATCAAATGCCTTACTAAAGTCTAGGTATACCACATCCACAGCTTCTCCCTTATCCACAAGACTCGTTATCCTATCGAAGAAAGCTATCAGATTGGTTTGACATGATTTGTTCTTTACAAATCCATGCTGGCTGTTCCCTATCACCTTACCACCTTCCAAGTGTTTGCAGATGATTTCCTTAATTACTTGCTCCATTATCTTCCCTGGCACAGAAGTTAAACTAACTGGTCTTTTTATAGATGGGCACTATATTTGCCCTTTTCCAGTCTTCTGGAATCTCTCCCGTCTCCCATGATTTTCCAAAGATAATAGCTAGAGGCTCAGATACCTCCTCTATTAGCTCCTTGAGTATTCTAGGATGCATTTCATCAGGCCCTGGTGACTTGCAGGCATCTAACTTTTCTAAGTGATTTTTAACTTGTTCTTTTTTTATTTTATCTACTAAACCTACCCCCTTCCCATTAGCATTCACTATGTTAGGCATTCCTTCAGACTTCTCAGTGAAGACCAAAACAAAGAAGTCATTAAGCATCTCTGCCATTTCCAAGTTTCCTGCTACTGTTTCTCTCTCTTCACTAAGCAGTGGGCCTACCCTGTCTTTGGTCTTCCTCTTGCTTCTAATGTATTGATAAAAAGTCTTCTTGTTTCCCTTTATTCCTGTAGCTAGTTTGAGCTCATTTTGTGCCTTTGCCTTTCTCATCTTGCCCCTGCATTCCTGTGTTGTTTGCCTATATTCATCCTTTGTAATCTTCCTAGTTTCCATTTTTGATATGACTCCTTTTTATTTTTTAGATCATGCAAGATCTCGTGGTTAAGCCAAGGTGGTCTTTTGCCACATTTCCTAACCAGCGGAATAGCTTGCTTTTGGGCCCTTAATAGTGTCCCTTTGAAAAATTGCCAACTCTCCTCAGTTGTTTTTCCCCTCAGTCTTGATTCCCATGGTACCTTATCTATCAGCTCTCTGAGCTTACCAAAATCTGCCTTCCTGAAATCCATTGTCTCTATTTTGCTGTTCTCCCTTCTACCCTTCCTTAGAATTGCAAACTCTATGATTTCATGGTCACTTTCACCCAAGCTGCCTTCTACTTTCAAATTCTCAACGAGTTCCTCCCTATTTGTTAAAATCAAGTCTAGAACAGCTTCACCCCAGTAGCTTTTTCAACCTTCTGAAATAAAAAGTTGTCTGCAATGCAGTCCAAGAATTTGTTGGATAGTCTGTGCCCCGCTGTGTTATTTTCCCAACATATATCCAGATAGTTGAAGTCCCCCATCACCACCAAATCTTGGGCTTTGGATGATTTTGTTAGTTGTTTAAAAAAAGCCTCAT
>NW_020693804.1:3333-4387 GCF_002925995.2 Terrapene triunguis
TCTAGGAAGCCAAAGCCCTCCTGGCGACACCATCTTCGCAGCCAGGCATTCACCTCCATGATGCATCTGTCTCTGCCCGGGCCCCTACCTTTGACAGGAAGAATCGAAGAGAATACCACCTGCGCTCCAAACTCCTTCACCCGTACTCCCAGAGCCCTGTAGTCACTCTTGATCCGCTCAGTGTCACACCGCGCAGTATCATTTGTGCCCACATGGATGAGTAGCATGGGGTAGTAGTCAGAGGGCTGGATAATCCTCGACAATGCCTCCGTAACGTCTCGGATACGGGCTCCCGGCAGGCAGCATACCTCCCGAGATGAAATGTCAGGGCGACAGATGGGCGCCTCCGTCCCCCTCAGCAGAGAGTCTCCGACCACCACTACCCTACGTTTCCTATTCGCAGTGGTGGCAGCAGACCTCCCAGCCTTAGGGATACGAGGCTTCTCCTCCTTTACTGTAGGGGGTGATGCCTTCTTTCCTGTATCAAGAAGAGCATAACGGTTACCTATTACCACAGCGGGAGGGTTCGGAGCAGGGGTGGAGCACTGCCTGCTGCCAGAAGTAACCAGCTGCCAGTGTCCACCCTGAGCCATCTCCTCCTCCACCAGTGGTGTATCAGCAGTCCTGTGTCCTGGGACAGCTACTAAATATCTAAAAAAATAGCTTTATTTTAGAAAACATTTTTATTATTTGAAGGGGGAAAAACATGAGGGAAAAACCTGTTCATATCATATCATATATCAAATCAATGTCTCTTCCAAAGATAATGGGAGAAAAATATCCCTGGTGTAAATCCACTGAAGTCCATACGCTGTGGATTAGTTTGACCCAATATGTTATGAACTGAATATCTTTTGTTACTGTGTTACAATATTTATGGCTAGTAACATTAGAAAAGGTAAAACAAAAAGTGATTTTTTTCAAGCTTAGAATAGGGTACTCAATGTTTATTTTTAAAGTCACAGTTTAAAGTGTTGGACCCAAGACTTTACATGATCCTTTTAAGCTTGGCACAAAGTCATATACAGTAGATAAAATGAAGCTTTGAATAGTA
>NW_020693805.1:0-3303 GCF_002925995.2 Terrapene triunguis
TTTTCATAGACTTCCCAAAAATCTCCAATTTTTCATGTTTTGGCAAGTGAGAAACAAACATTTTCAGCCAAAAATTGCAGAAAACTGATTTTTTTTGGCCTAGATCCACGCCAAAAACATGAGTTTTCAGTTTTCCTGTGTATATATATATGAAGTATCCGTGAAATGTATTTGAGGATACCTGAGAGTTTGTATGAAAATTTGATTAATTGAAAACACAATTTTCCTTTGAAAACAATTAAAGTAGAAAATTTCTGACCACACTTAATTGGAAATTGAGCTTTAAGAAAGGCTGGGGAATGCAAATATTGTCCAATAATATGATAATTTCAAACCCAAACATTCTATTACATCTCTTCTTATATGCAGCCTTTGGTTCATACTGTTAGTTATGCCTAGGGCTCCTGAAAGGCCTATGCTTTAGTGACTGCAACCGAACCCTAGCCATTGCTCTTGTCCTTACCTTCACAGCCATCACATGATGTACAGAGGAAGAAATTGTCCAGCCAAATCACCGTGACTGAGTTCCTTCTCCTGGGATTCTCTGACATTCGGGAGCTGCAGATTTTGCATGTCATGGTGTTTCTAGGGATTTACCTGGCAGCCCTGACTGGGAATCGTCTCATCATTACAGCCATAGCCCTCGACCATCATCTTTACACACCCATGTATTTCTTCCTAATGAATCTATCCATCCTAGACCTTAGCTCTATCTCCATTGTCGACCCCAGTCCATGGCCAATTCCCTCATGAGCACCAGGGCCATTTCATTATACGGATGCGTCATGCAGGTCTTTCCCTTCCTTTTCTTCGCTACAGTTGAGCTTTCCTTAACAATCATCATGGCGTATGACTGGTACATTTCCATCTGCCAACCACTGCACTACGAGTCAATAATGAATAGGAGAGCTTGTGTTCAAATGGCAGCCAGTATCTGGATCAGTGGAGTTCTCAATTCTGCACTGCACAATTGGAACACATTTGCAATAATCTTCTGTGGAGACAATGAGATGAATCAGTTCTTCTGTGAAATCCCTCAGCTCCTCAAACTTGCTTGGTATGACTCATATCTCAGTGAAACTGGTGCTGTTACCTTTAGCATGTACTTTGCCTTAAACTGCTTTATTTTATAATTGTGTATTATGTTCTGATCTTCAAAAAAGTGCTGAGAATCCCCTCTGAGCGGGGCCGGCATAAAACATTCTCCACCTGCATCCTTCACCTCATTGTGGTCTCTGTGTTTGTTGCACTGCTAGTTTTGCCTATATTAAACCCACCTCCAGCTCAATCTCATGTCTGGATCTCGTGGTAGCTGTTTTGTATTCCGTTGTGCCTCCCATGATGAGTCCGATAATTTTTAGCATGAAGAACAAGGATATCAGTGCTGCCATGTGGAAAATGATTAGGTCAAGGCCATCTTTCTCCCATGACCATCGTCTCATTCTGTGTTTCTTTTTAAATATAATCAACTCTTGACATTATTGTCTCCATGAGAACTTAACCTTCAATCTGTTTATGCACACTGAGGTAATTACACTGGTAAATATCTAGAAAAACTCCACTCATGTCAATGGAGTTATTATAAATTTACACCTATATAAATATCCTGTATTCACACAGTGGCCAATGTCAGATGCCTCAGAGAGAATGAACAGAACAGGACAATTATTAAGTGACCCATCCTGTGTTGTTCAATTCCAGCATCTGGCAGTCAGAGGCTTAGGGACACCCAGAGCATAGGGTTGCATCCCTGACCCTCTTGGTAAATAGCCATTGATGGATCTATCCTCCATGAACTTATCATGTCTATCTATCCCTCCATCCCCATACATACCCCTCCATCTATTGATCGATTGATTCGTCTGAGGCTTTTGTACTGTCACCCATCACCATGGTATCAGAGCACTTTCCACATATAATCAGTTACCATATCAAATTCACACATGGGGTCTCTGTCTCTTCTCTTTTTTCCAGAGTGGGGAGTAAAAATTCTGTCCCTGCTGCGGCCGCGAGTCCAGAGGACCTCTCTGCCCCTAGTATTGACCCAGGGCCGGAAGACCTGTCAGCCTCTGCCATGGCCATGGGGTTCAAGGTGTCAGCTGCTGCCCCGGCGGCAGGGCTCTTTTTCTATAATGAATCCCTGGCTTTAACGAACAAATGGCTTGGATCCCCAGGGGTTCCTTAGAGCGGAGATGT
Source organism: Terrapene triunguis (assembly GCF_002925995.2). Classification (NCBI taxonomy): domain Eukaryota; kingdom Metazoa; phylum Chordata; order Testudines; family Emydidae; genus Terrapene; species Terrapene triunguis. The sequence continues at coordinate 2,197 of NW_020693805.1, forward strand.
ACTGTATTTTGTTGGTTGATTGATTTGTTTCTTTGTTCCAGATGATTTTGGTGAGTCGGGGTTTGGGAGGGCGAGGTATGTTTGATTAGATCGGAGTATCCATTTGATGTCATTAAGTATTGGGTACTACCAGATCAGGCCCCCGACCGAGCATGCACCTATCTTCCCCTGGTTCGTGGTTCGCTAGCAGAGACAAGGGCCTCCCTGACTGGACTTAAGAATCTCTCTCTGAGCTAGCACACACTCCTCTCCTCGGCATCTCCCATTGGCTAGCTCAGGTGCCTCCTCTCCTAGCATGCTGGATTTTGTGACTCCCATTCTTAGGTGTCTGTCTCTCCCTGTCCGTCATATAGGAGCCGGGTCCTGACTCAGGCTGTGTGTGATTCTGTGTGTGCCCCAGTGATTTTCTAGGTGCCTAACAGTTAGTTGTTGCTGCACTGTGGGTCACCATGTCCGGGCCTCTTTATGGATCCAGGCCCCAGGGGGTATTTAGGCACCTAGAGGGTTTTTCAAAAGCAACTAGGCAGCTAATTCCCACTGAAACCAATACGTTTTGGACACCAAGAGGCTTTATAAAAACCTCCCAGGCAGCTAAACATCTTTGAATACCAGGCCTTAAGTGATGAAGTGCAGGTGTTTATATTGGGCAATGATATCCTGGTGTGCAGCTATGGGTCCATTGACTTATGATCTTTGATATCCACCAGAGATCCTAGAATCATAGAAATACTGGTCTGGGAGGGACTGGAAGCAAAGGGAAATTGGGTGCCTGGCTCTTTGAAAATCCCATCCTAAATTCCTGGAAAGAATAGTCCTCCCCTTTGAAGAACATTCCCATATCTTTGCTAATTCTGCGGCTGGCGCCAGCCCACCTAATAGAAAAAAAGGTATATTATTATTTTGTAAGTATATTATAGAATCACAGAACCATAGAAATGTGAGGCTGAAAAGAACCATGAGAAGCTGAGGTAGGACCTAGTAAATCTAGACCAGCACTGCCAGTTGCTTGTCCAACCTGTTTTTCAAAAAATCGCCAATGATGGGGATTCCACAAGCTCCCTTGGCAGCCTATTCCATTGATGGGACCTATGGTCCAACCCCCCTAGG
>NW_020693805.1:3313-9922 GCF_002925995.2 Terrapene triunguis
ATGCTTTATGGAAATATGCTTATGAGTGTAAATATGACATGACTGGAATAGGTTTTATGTTAGATGTGCTATTTAACATATCTCTGCAAAGGTTATGATCTACTGGATATATTCATCCTATTTACATGCATATATCTTTTTGTATTCGAAGTTATGATACCTGAAAGAAACTGGAACAAAGGACAGTAACCGCAGGGGTGTGAGTAATTGCTGGACCCAGACTAGAAGGAGGCTAGTCTGTAAAAGAAGCTTACTGGAACATCTCTGAGGGTGAGATTTCATCTGGAATCACTTTATTACTGTATTAGGCATAGACTTGCGTGTTTTATTTTATTATTCTTGGTAATTTATTTTGTTCTGTCTGTTATTACTTGGAACCACTTAAATCTACTCTTTGTATTTAATAAAATCACTTTTGACTTATTAATTAACCCAGAGAATGTATTAATACCTGGGGGGAGGGGCAAACAGCTGTGCATATCTATCTATCAACGTTATAGAGGGTGAACAATTTATGAGTTTATCCTGTATAAACTTTATAGAGGGTTGTAGTGAGGCGGTGTGGCTCCCTGCCGCCCCAGAGAGGGAAGAGCCAAGCCGGAGGCCATAGTGGGCGGAGCTAGGGAGCACAGAGCCCATACCTCAGAGGGTCAGGCAGCAACCCGGAAGTATAAATGTTCGCCCTCAGAGATCAGTAAGGCCTGAGCCATTGGAGGGGCCAGATACCTCCAGCCCAGCTTGTGACTGGGAAAACTCCGGGGCCTAAGGCAGCCGCCAGGACTGGCCGGACCTGCCATGCGCCTGCTACCCGGAGGAGTTGCCGGACCTGCCCTACGCTCGCTATCCAGAGGAACCTATGGTGCTCGACCAACCAGAAGACAACACTCTGACCCAGGTACTACCCGAGGGGGACTCTGGAAGTAGCCCAGGGGCAGCCGACCCTAGTCTGGCTGCAGCACTGCCAGAGCCCATGTCAGTGTGTTGCGACCAGGATCCCCACTGACTATGCAGCGGGTCTTCTGCCACTGCTAGGGCCCTGGGCTGGGACGCAGTGGAGTGGGAGGGCCTGTGTCCCCCCTGCCACCCAACTCGTGGGTGGCAGTCTCCCCCTCTCCCAGCCCTGAGGAGGCTTGGGCCATTGTTTGTACTGCTACTGCTCAGCCCTGCTTGAGGGCCTGAGCTCCTAACTCAGCATTGTTGCCCCGCCCTGACCTAGAGCCTGGGCCTCCTATTATTTGTACAGTTGTTGCTCAGCACTGCCTAAGGGCCTGAGCTCTGACTCTGCATTGCCCCGCCCTGACCTAAGGCCTGGGCTCAACACTATTTGTACTGTTGTTGCTCAGCCCTGACTGTGGGCCTGAGCCATGACCGATTGTTGCCCAACCCTGACACAGGGCCTGGGCTCCCTACTGTGTATACTGTTGTTGCTCAGCCCTGACTGTGGGCCTGAGCCCTGACCCATTGTTGCTCCACCCTGACCCAGGGCCTGGGCCTACTATTGATTGTACTGCTCCTGCTCAGCCCTGCCTGAGTGTCTGAGCCCCTGACTCATTGTTGCCCGCCCTGACTCGGGCCTGGGCTTACATTGTTTATTTCAGTTACCGCAAGGGCTGGTGAGCAAGACCCCGGCGGACAGACTGATTCCCCAAACAATAACTGTCTGTAGTGAGCCGGTGTGGCTCCCCGCCGCCCCGGAGAGGGTCGAGCCCCGGTTAACCCTTGTACAAGGGTAAAACTGATTTATTTGGTGTTTGGACCCCATTCGGAGTAGGGTACCTGAGTGTTGGAGACAGGAACACTTCTTTTTCACTGTTTTCAGATAAGCCTGCAGCTTTTGGCGGAGGTGGTTCAGACCTGGGTCTTTGTTTGTACCAGAAGTAGTCCAGGCACAACAGGTGACAGTTCCCAAGGGGGTTTCTGTGATCGAACCCATCAGATCTGGTATTCTGGGAATGCCTCAGTGGCCAACCTAGTTGAGGGAAGAGCTGGGAAATATTGTCAGACTGTTTAACTCATCTAAAAACATAGCAGCATTTGTCATGAACAGGTTGAGGAAAACATTTCCCAATGACAAGTTACTTTGACAAGCTCTACCAACCTGAGCTGAGAGCAACATACACACCCCTGCCAATGCCATGCATCTTTGGTCTCCAGGGTGCAGAGGGACTAGGAATGGGCATGTCTGAGATGATCCAGGAATAAACCTGATAATAGGAGAGACCGAGGGGCACCAGTGCCTGAGGCCCCCTTAATGGCAGGGAAATGATTGAGATACACCCAGAAAATCTGCTTCCGAGGAAAATGACCACCCACAATGTCCCTGCCAATCTGATCAGAGGGGAAATTTCTTCCTGACCCCCACATGATGACCCTAAGCATGTGGGCAAGAACCAGCCAGCAAAGAACCAGAGAAAGAGAGAATGGCTCGGTGTAATCTCAGAGCCCTGGCACATCCTGCCCAATGTCCCATCTCCAGCTAGGGCTGCCCGATGCTTCAGAGATTTAAAAAAAACCCTCTCAGAATACACTGGGTCGAGGGGAAGAATCCCTTCCTGACCCCTGCCAAGGGCCAGATGAAACCCTGAAGCATGAGCTTTTAGGAACATAAGACATACGATGCAAGTGAGCCCCAAGGCTGCTGAGCCCTTCCCGCCACCAGCACAAGCAGCCCTGTCATACAGTCCCACTCAGACATGTATCCAGCTCTCTCTTCAAACTAAATCAGTCATTTTCCCTCCACAACTCCTATTGGGAGGATGCTCCAGAACCTCGCCCCACTGGTGGTTAGAAACCTCCCTGTACTTTTTAGCAAGTCTCTCCATCTCTGACACGCCTGAATATAGTCGTGAGCCAGACTGACACAGTCTGGCTCCTTGTCCCCCTCTAGTGGTTAGGCCACGAGTGGTGGTATATAAGACAATGGACTCACTCCCCAGCTAGAGCAATGGATATACAGCTCTATTGGAGGCAGTAGGTCAGATCCACAGATTCAGCAAATTGCTTTAGCACCACCAAAGTAAATGGAACATGTTGAGGATCTACCCCAGTTTTACACCAGTCTGACTCCTTTGGTTCCAGTGAAGCCACTCATGATTTATACACACAAGCAAGACAACTCCCATCATTCTTTTCAGTGGCCATGGAATACGTGCAAGTGGCAAAGCAGTGTAATGGATATTGTTTTGGCACAGAATGAAAGTCTGATTCCTCTCTTGCACACAATTTACACCCATTTACTTCACAACTGGACCAGATTTTCTACTGGTGTAAATCACCCCAGCGGCAGTGACATCAGCGGAGTTAATCTAGATTTGCATTGGTGCAACTAGGTCAAAATCAGACGTGTTTGTGTGCAAGCTGTGTGGTTATGAAAATACTGAGATTAATGAATACCTAAAGATACTACGTAAGCAAACTTTAATTAGACAAAGACAGAAAATTAATTCTTCGTGAATTACCTACACCCAGTCAGTCTCTTCAGGGCAGCTTTGATCTCTTTGTTCCTCATGCTGTAGATAATTGGATTCACGATTGGTGGCAATACGGAATAAAGAACAGCCACCACAAGATCCAGAGCACATGTGGAGCTGGAGGTGGGTTTCATATAGGCAAAGGCCCCAGTGCAAACAAACAAGGAGACCACAGTGAGGTGAGGAAGGCAGGTGGAGAAGGCTTTATGCCGGCCCTGCTCAGAGGGGATTCTCAGCACTGATTTGAAGATCTGAACATATGACACGATCATAAAAACAAAGCAGCCTAAGACTAAACACGCACTAAATGCAATAACCTCAACTTCACTCAGATAGGAGTCAGAGCAGGTGATCTTCAGTAGCTGGGGGATTTCACAGAAGAACTGATCCACCATGTTGCCTCCACAGAAGGTCAATGCAAACATGTTCCCGGTGTGTAGTACAGAGTTGAGAATCCCACTGATCCAGGCACCAGCTGCCATTTGGACATAAGCTCTGCTTTTCATCATTCTCTCATAGTGCAGTGGTTGGCAGATGGCAACATATCGGTCATACGCAATGACAATGAGAAGGGAAAAATCCGCTGTGATGAAGAAGGAGAGGAAAAAGACTTGGGCATGTCGTGGAAAGAATCACCCACGCAGTGATTTTAGTTCACAGACTCAGAGCCTGAGGCCAGTTTATTGACATACAAACCAGTGCGCACTGGGGTGTAGCTCGAAAGCTGGCACACCGAGCCCTACACGCACGGGCTTTTTATTTCATTAAACCACAAGCAAGGTACAAACAATACGTCATGAGTTAAGAAATTAGGGACCAATCATAAGCAGGGCATGGGGTGAACACGAGCTCGGAAACAAATTACAAACTGGGGTTGGGGCGATCACGAGCTGATCACGAGCTAGGGTGTTGGGGTTGGGGTCAGTCCTCCCTCCTCCCCTCGCATACTTTCTCAACTTCCGAGAGGTGGGTGTAGAGGGATGCTCGGTGGTTTCCGCAGAGGTGGTGCTCGGCCCTAGCCTGGGTCAATAGCAGCAGCTAGAGTGATTAACTTTCTGCAAACAATTTCTTAATATTGAGCAACTTACATTATATTTCTAAAGCCTTGCGGTTATTATATTTCTAAAGCAGTTTCTTTGGCCTCCAACATACTTTGTAATTTTCTTCCCTCCTCTGTCACTACTTCTAACTGGGATTTGGCCAAGAATTGATTTGAGCAGTATTGTTCAGGCTTTTAGGCCTTCTCTACTCTGCACAAATGTCACCATCATGACAGCCTTCTGTTGGAGGTGTTTTGGGGCCTGTAGGCCCAGAACTTTGGCTATCAGAAAGGAGGCCCCCTGTCCTGTTCCTCCACAGGCAACACATCCAGCATAGGAAATAGACCTGGTGTTCATGAGGGAGTTGGCCATGGATTTGGGGACGGTGACAAAGATGGAGCCAAGGTCTAGGATGGACAGATTCATCAGGAAGAAGTACATGGGGGTGTGAAGGTGGTGGTCGAAGGCGATGGCCATGAAGATAAGAAGATTCCCCACCAGGACTGCCAAGTACATCACTAAAAACCCCACAAAGTGCAAAATCTACAGCTCCCGAACATCAGAGAATCCCAGGAGAAGGAACTTGGTCATGGTGGTTCGGTTGGACATTTTCTTTCTCAGGACATCGTGTGATGGCTGCAGAGGGAGGGACAAGAGCAAGGGACAGGATTAGATCAGTAAAATAACTCTCCTTTTGTGAAAACCACCTGAATTTCCTTGAGTCAGACCCTTAGCTTGTGAAGATTGGTGTAATATGGGAATGAGGATCGGGAAAACAGTTCTACTGACTCCAATGGAGTTACTCCTGATTTACACTGTAGTGAGAGAAAGTGGAATCAGCTCAATGGACTCCACAGCGGTTACTCTTAATTTACACCAGGGTGATGAAGTGGAGAAATTGGAACAATTGCTTTTGAGAAATTTGTATACCTCTGTTACCCAGAGGTGGGTGAACTCTGGATAACATTGTATAAATGTTACTATCCTTAGTTTACTGAGGGGAATCGGGTGTCTGTCTGGCCAGATTCTGCTGTCAGGGGCACTGCTGTGAATGTGGGGTAATTTCACTGCATGCCATGGTATTAGTCCCCATTTATACTGCTCTAAATGGGAGCAGCATCTCTCATGGAGGTGACCAAACCCAGCCATAATTATGCTGTAAACTCAAATCATGAATACGGCTCAAGAGTTCCGATGCTTCGTCCCCCATTCTAGCCAGATTTCCATGCTCGCTGCTAGAGACAGACACTCCAGTTCCCCTCCTGCTTCTCTAATCACTCAACTAAACTCCCTTCCAGAGCTTGGAAGGGAACCCAGGAGTCCTGACTCCCAGTTTGCCCCCTGCTCTAACCCACTAAATGCAACACGCCTCCCGGATCTGGAAATACAGGCCAGGAGTTCTTGCTCTACCCACTGGACTCACCTCCCTCCCAGAGCTAGGAACACAAGTGAGGTGTCATGACTCCCAGTTCATTCCTCTAATGACTACGTCAGACTGCATCTCAGCCTCTGTCCCAGTGACTCTCCACTGCTATCAGGAATGACTGCTGTGAGTGACAATGGAGAGTCATTGGGCCAGGGTAGGGGCGTGAGAGTGATTCTCCAGTGTGGTACTTGGGGCACTCACCTGGTGTCTGGTAGAGCCAAGTTCAAGTCCCTGCTCCAATGACTATTTAATTATTGAAAGAAAATGGAGCAGCTACAACAGGAGTAGGGTGACCAGATGTTCCGATTTTATAGGGACAGTCCTGCTTTTTGGGTTCCTAGTACCCCCAACCCACTGTCCCGATTTTTGACAGTTTTTGTCTGTTCACCTTAAGCAGGAGAGACTGAGACAGTCTCATTTCAGAACAGCCCGTAGCCCAGCAGCGCAGGCACTGTCCTGTAAAGTGGGAATTCAAATCACTTTTTATCATCAGTCAGAGAGAGGGATTGAATCTGAGCCTGTCACAGGCCAGACGTGTGCCCTAACCACTCAGCTTCAAGTTATGAGGGCGGTCTGTCCCAAAGTCCTTATTATAGGCACAAATAGAACCCCCCAGTTCTGGCTCCTCTACACACTGGACTGAATTTCCTCCCAGGGTCACATATAAAACTCA